>NW_013665818.1:457249-461387 GCF_000517525.1 Limulus polyphemus | reverse complement strand
TGTGTGTGGGGGGAGTAAGATGTGTTTGCATGGTGGTAAAATGACATTATAATAAAAGTGTGTATGTGTGTTTACAAATGGGCTCACTAGTTTTGTATTGGGCAAAATATCCATAAATTAACAAGCAGATACATGGGTAATCTCACCTTGTTTCATGCTACTTTTGTTTTTATCGTAGTATAATTTTATAATTCTCATAAAGCATCTTTCCTTACCTTAGTGTCTTCACACAATGTGCTGGCTTCTCTCGGATATCCCAAACTTTAACAAATGCTGTGGAAACACTGAACGCTAGCCTACTGTACTCACAATAGCGCACTTTTACTACATTATTCGGATGGCCACCAAGTGTTTGTATCTCTTTTAAAGTCTGGAGATCCCACACTTTGACTGTGCGATCTGGGAAATAGAATATTTCACTACTTTAGAACATTTTATACAAAAGCTAGTAAATATTAAACTAGCATGCTGTATTAATATGTTCTAAAATAATAAAGTTAATAAAGTGGTAAAGAAGAACACAAATATCTATAAAATCTTACTAGGTACACACTTCTCTACTTTCCCATAGTATATATGGTTAGAAAATAAGATGTTTGAGAATAATAGTTTTATATAATAAAAGTTCTGATAAGATATTTTATCTGGTACATATACTTGAAATATATCATGGTACTATCACCGTTCAGAACTTTGTGATACAATAACTTATATTTCTAATTAAACGTTAGAAACATCACTCACCTTTGGAACTACTAAAAAGCACATCATCTGTGGCTACCACAGACAAGACAGCTTTGCTATGACCTTCTGCTACATAAGTGCATACCAATGGAGCATTTTTCCCCATTAAGGGCCTACCAGTATAAGGGTTAATACATCCTCTAGAAAACAGGTAAAAAAAATAACCGCGTTTTTAATGTCAAAGGACTAGTAGCATATTAAAAGATCAGTTCAACTTTTAATATAACTGTTATGGAAAATAAATTGTATTCTTAAAATTCATTTGAATGATACAGAAAACAAAATACATACCAATATATCTTCTGTCTGATACAGTACAGGGTTACTACCAGACTTATCAATGCATCTCCAATCAAAAAGATACAGAAAAGTTTCCACATTTTTATAATTATGCAGGATAAACATTACTTAGTATATACTAGTATATAGCTAGAACTTTTTAACTGTTATAAGATTTTCCTACATTGAAACATGCTTAGAAGCAAAACTCAAACACAAATACTGGATATAACGCATTCATTGTTCATATATGGACTGATGCAGAACCATATTAATTAATTATGTTTAGGGGGGAGGGGGGAATGGAGCCTTTGTACAAACTTTAAAAATTAAATAAAGAAAAATACAAGTATGTACATAGAGCCAAGGTGTATGGCACTTCAAAT
Organism: Limulus polyphemus; assembly: GCF_000517525.1. Taxonomy (NCBI): domain Eukaryota; kingdom Metazoa; phylum Arthropoda; class Merostomata; order Xiphosura; family Limulidae; genus Limulus; species Limulus polyphemus. The sequence continues at coordinate 459,978 of NW_013665818.1, read as the reverse complement.
AACCATGAGTTAGTTTGTCAAAGAACATATATACTTAGTTAATAGCCTCCCTTACAGTAAAATAAAGCATATGAGATGGACTGCCGATACACACTGCAAGAATCAATATTGTATTGCACTTGCAACATTTACACAGGAAAGCATAAAAGTCAATTGTCCACAGCAAGTACAAGAGGTGGAAATGGATATTAGTTTTGTTATAAGAGATTTCCAAGCTCTGTAGCTAGAAAGGTGAGATAGAGGCTTTGTCTTTCATTGGTAAACTATGTACATAAAAAGAGTAAAATAAAATATCATTGATATGTCATTGAAACCATGACTGTATATCTATCTATCTATGTAAGCAAAGTGCTCCTTAATCTTGACTTTCAAAGTGCACCCATATAATAATTTAAAACAAATATTTTAGTTAGATTGCAATGTGCTATTATGTTTTTATTGACTGCAATTTATTGACATGTTTATCTTAAATATAAAAGAACTTCCCATAATACCATTTTAAAAACCATATGTATTAAAAATTCAAACACCTTAAAATCAGAATCAAGTTTTTAATTAAACAATTAAATGTTTTTAAGCATTAACATTATATATCTCAATTCTTCTTTATAAACTTCCTTATTTTGTAAAATTGCAAAGTGGCTGGTAGCCTATGAAGTAAAAAAAGGTATGTTATATTGTAGTTGTTTTTTTGCTAAAATTACAATAAATAATTAATTAAAAACAACGTTTTATATTTACACAATAAAAACTTTTATTGAAGCCGTAGGTGTCTGTGACCTGTTGGCAATAAATTTCAACAATAAACAAACAGTACACAGTGCATTTATTTTAAAATAATATATTAAAACAAGTCAAACGTAGGTAAAAATTTTCATCACACTTTTGGTTATCACAGTTGTATTCAGAGTAATTGGACCCACCCGTGTGGACTTTAATAAATAATTGTCTCTTTTTCATTAAAGTCCACAAAGGTGGGTCCAATTACTTTAGAACTCAATTGATAAATTATTCTTCCTGCTTTGTTATTACAATACAATCTGTGAGAACTTCACTTTAAAAATTGCCACTATACAATCTTTATGGCTAAACTCACAATCATGCAATCTAGATCTATCTATTTATCTATATATATATATTTTCAAACATGTATTTATACCCCAACAGAGGCCTAGAATGTTCCACACACTACTAGATATTATGATGCAATAATACTTGATTAAAACAATGAGAAACACTCAGAAGGGTCTAGTAACAAGATGCAATAATACAAAAACTGAACTACACAACATATGATTCGAAAACAGTTGTGTAAATAAATTATCACTTCTAAAAATAACTACATTTAACACTCACATCAATCTTAAACAGTCATATATATATATATATATATATATATATATATATATCTAACAAAAATGAAATGTCAAAAACAGCCTCAATAAAAAATGGACTATTTTTTATAGCATATAATATTAATTCAACATTATCTATTAACTTCAGGAAGTTTTCTATGTAATAATGTACACATACAAGAAGACAAAGAAAAAGTTTAAAACTAAATAAATAACCATTTACAGAACATCATAACACTAATTAAGTTCTAATTTTTAATACAGATATATATGTGCATACATACTAATAAACAGGATTGTTAAAAGATGTTTAACGACTAAGTGAACAGACACAAAAGTATGAAAATACATAGGTTATTAAAACAAACTTTCTCACAGAGACTAACTATGTTGAATAAACTTTAGTTCGTTACAAACAGTATTTATAAAAAACATTTCACACAGCTTATATGTACTATTGTTGCTTTTATTAACTGTAAAATTAGTTGCATGTTTATTTTACACATCACAACTAAACTTGTTGAGTTCAAAACATGCATTTAAACAACAATTATGTTCATAAACTGCAAGTTAAAACCAACTTAACTGTATTTGTGCTCTTCACACTAAAACATAGTAAAAAAACACAGTGAATATTTCTCACCTATCAGGTTTACGATTGTTAGTAGTGGTGCCACTTGTAAGCCGAGAGAAAACGTTGTCTCCCGGCTGACGTCGGCCAACAGGAGGAGAATCGGGAATGGTGAGGTGAGAGCTAGCTTCACTGTAAGTCACAACAACCACACAAAAGTTATATACACAAGGACAGCTAAGTCAAACACACAAAGTTAAGTCATTAATACCACACAAGTATAATACCATTCAAGATGATTCAATGAAGCATTTATGTATGCATAAAACGTTAGCAAACAAGAATAACATTTGACAGTGAAGAGATTCATGCAGCAAATGTAAGAGGATAACAATTGTAAAGTAAATGTTTCCTAGACTATGCAATGTTTTTAATTTATACACAACCAAGAACTATCACATTTGTGAAAACAAAAAAGGGGGTTCTACTTTGTTCAGAACTAAATTTTTCCACATTTATTGTACAAAGATTTTCAAAACTACAGATATAGTCATTCACATATGCAGTCAAACTATCAGAAAATAAAATATTACGACAACACCAACAACAAATTATCACAAGTGATATATATACACACACACGCATGCATGCATACATACATACATGCATATATACACCTGGAAAAAAGTTAAGCACCCCCAAATATTTTTCAGGATTGCTTATTGAAAATAAGGTTTAATTTCATGATGTTGAGCAATGTTCATAATTTCAAACATAATTAAAAGGATGTGAGCGTTCAGGTG
>NW_013665818.1:452087-456643 GCF_000517525.1 Limulus polyphemus | reverse complement strand
CTTTTCGATGACTAATTATCAATGTGTGGGTCATGTAGCTTGCTGTGTATTTTCATTTATAAAGTAGACTTGGCTCCTTTGTTTATTAGTTTCAATAAAAATCTTCCAAAGAAATGCCTTTTAGAAAAAAAACAACATTTTGTGATAAAATTTATACTGATCATACTCAATAAGTGGCAAGCTATTAAGGCCCAGTTTAGTAGTTAAGTGTTACTGAATGTTTACTTTAAGTTATTTTACTACTTGGCTGTATTAGTAAGTTTTTCACTGTTATACAAGAACTTCAAAGTAAAAGTACATTTCATACTCCAGGATGGTTAATATACCTTTCTTTTTAAGTATGAGCCATATAAATCTACAGAATCTTGTTTTAAATTAACTTTGTAACTTGCCTCTGTTCTAATAATCCTGCTGTACATTAAAAGCTATGGTTATAATAAGGTCATTCTTACACAAAGTTCTGCTGTAGAACCAATGTTGAAGAGGTATTACTGGCATTTTTACGACGAATGGCGGGTGATATTTCTGGAGGAATTTTGTCATACGTCTTGTGTTTCAGAGCAGGAGATGGATCATGTTTAAACTTGGCAGCCATATCTCTGATCAAAGATGAAATTATGATTAATGAGCATACTGTTCTTATCAACTCCATGAAATAAGTACTAAGCTGAATATTTAACAATTAGATTTATAAACTGGAAAAACAAAAATTACAATTTAATACACTAAACCAATTCAAATACATTGTTCTTTTAAAATACTAGGTTTTCATAATATAAATATATTCGTGTGTGTAAGACTTTGAACATGCAATAAAACTGTACCATTGTACATCGAACAATCGTTCTAAACACAAAGATACTTTCAAATACTTCTAAAAAAGAAATTGTTATAATAAAAACTGGATTTTACTTGAGGGATCCAGGAGCACTGATTACTCGAGGTATGCTTTTCTCCTCTGAAACGGGGGGTGGAGGAGGGGGCATGAGGACACTTTGAGTCATCATGTTCTCTTTCTGCCAGTAGCTAAAAGTGAACTCCTGCTGTCTTATAGAAGATGACAGGCTTTCTGATTCTTCTTCTATCATAGGCACGGACAGCACCACAGACTCACTAGAAGCCTGTGCACTTAATGGATACAATAATTCCTGTGTAGTTGCTGTTCGCCGCCGAACCTGTCAAAACACACATTAAATAAAAAATGTATGTATTTAAATAAATTTATTTTCTGCAACTACAAGTCTAATTAAGCCTGTTACAGAAAGTATTTTTGTAATGCAAGTTAATCTCTAATAGAAACTGAGTCTTTTGTAAGAGATCTTTCGTGAAATTTATTATTAGCCAAATAACATATGTAGAAATATATGGGATGACTCAAACATTATTTTTGCACTTATGAATATTTGAAAAAATAAAATGAAATAAATTTTAACATCTTTGTGTTTGTTTGTTTGTTGTTAAGCACAAACATACACAGTGTGGTAGCTGTGCTTTACTCACCACAGGTATCAAAACTAGATTTTGAACATTATAAAAGCCTTCAGACTTACTGCTGAACCACTTGGGGGCAAAGAGCTTTGTGATGACGAAATAGTTCTAGATAATACTGTAACTATGAGTAAAACAACAAATCCTGGTTTTTTATTGTTGTGAGTGAAACAACATGTTAATCTAAAATTTTTTGTTAAGTGTACTCGAATATACCCTTAAAAGAACGTGATGCTGCCATCCATTCTAATTTGTTTAAGGTCTCATTAAGGGCCAGTGATGGACAGAGTCTCTAAATATAAGAGAGCTTACTCATTCTTAAGCTGAGGCCCAAGACTGATTGTGTGAGATCAACCAGTAGGCTACTTCTAGTCTTGTAAAACGCAGTTATTTATTGAAAACTGTTGTATATCCTACATGCATTTAACCACTTACCTGAGGGTTTATTAGTGTGTTATCTGCAATTCTGGATCAATATGTAAATACTTTCTACTATTATGTTGATATGTTAAACTATCAGGGAACTTTGCACCCAAAACACATATGTATTTATATTTTTTATGTTTCTTCTATCACAGTTAACTCATTCCATAGTTATTTTTTCCAGATCAGTTAGACAAAGTCTCAGTTTGTTTATGATTGACAGAGAATGGTTATTCTTAGCAATTTTGCCCAATAAATTCAAATTTAATACATATTAACAATGATTCATCAAGTATTTGATGGTTTGTACATAAATCAAATCATCATCCCTGCTAAATAAGCAAATCATGTAAAATGGCACAGATTACATTATAGAAGCAATTCACCTAAAGTTAAAACTATAATATTATGAAATTAAATAATGTAGGACAGATAAAGACATAATAGTAGGTTAGAAAATCAATATAACATTATAAAAACACAATACATATGAAAAAAGAAGATAGCACAGCAGAAAATTAATCATTTAAGGACCAAAATCATAAAACAAATCATGTATTGAGAAACAAAACAAAAGAAATAATTCATATACAACTGAAACGAAGATAAATCAAATAAAAAATTGACATCATATATTTTAAATAAATCAGATAAATAGACAGACATCACACTACAGCAACAAATCATTCAAATATAATTATGGAGAAAAAGAAAGATTACCTTATAAACAACAACAACACAGCATTACAAAAAACAAACCATACTGAGAATTAGAACAATATTACGAAAAAAAATTTACAGGTAAAAAACATAATACAGTAAACCCTCCTACAACATGGATTTGCTTATACACACAAAAATAAAAGCAACCAATTATCTGCCAAACATGGAAAATTCAATTATGTATGGTGTACCTAGATCATTATAACTCTCTCAACATGGGTTCGGTCAATTTGACCGACCACGTCTCCTTTTTGTACTCATTTAAAGTCTTTATAGATTTAATACTTCTATCTTTCAATATAGTATGTATATTTCACAAAATTTGGCAATCCTTCAGTTAACATTACATGTCTTTCACATACAAAAAATCATATTTGTTAGTGAAGTATTTTTAATAAAATAAAATAAAGATTTGTCCATGAATATATTGAGTATTTGTTTTGAATATAGTCCATGTGCATAGTAATTTTCATGTTGAGATTGAAAATACTTTTCTTCATCTCAAATATCTAAAATTTCCTTTGTGTAATCCCTAAAAACCTCCTAAATACATTTCAAAGTTTTTTTCAGTAAAACTTTATAGTTTACCTGTTATTTTCTCTACCCTATCTTAAAATGGGATCAGTCAATTAGACGACCTCGTAACAACCAAAAGAAAAAAAAATCGAATTAAACCTAAATTAACCTTTTTTTCTTTCTAGAATGACTTCAAATTGTAACATAAACTAATTTGTTTATCCTAAGTAGCTCTAAGTTCATAATATTATACATGTATTTATGATTAAATTTTATTGCCCTTTGAACCGTGTCTAACTACTATCCACGCCATTGTAAGTTGTAAATCACTCAGGGAACATGCAGTGCGCATTACGCTATTGAATTACATTCCCCACGAGCTGCTCGCATGCATGCCTCATGAACCATTTTAATTATTATTATTATTTATTTTACCTAATCTAGTTTTAAGTAACTTAAAAAGATCTAACCTTATCTAATCTAAAGAGATTCCTATGTTTACATTTTAGTTATTTTTTCAATAATAAATAAAAAATAAAAATGAAAAACAAGAATTAAAGTATTTACCTAACCTTCTTCTTTTTTTTTTGTTGGGTTTCGAAGAGAGTTAACCCTAATTTTTTATACTAATAATAGTAATGCACTTAATAATTTTAATTTAATTAAATAATGCACCAAAGAATATATAGACTAATAAAATGCAAAAAGTAGACAAATTTCCTTACCTCTCACAATTTTTCAGGCTTTCTAACTATGTGACAGGAGTCATTACAAATTCATCCAAGCTAGTCGTTAACTTTCCCACGGGAACGATTTTGCTACTCTGAGTGAAATTGACATTTAACCGTTCAGAACATAACATTATACAATACATCATTTGAAAGACGAAAATCTTGACTTTCTATTGGTTATAGGTAATATATAATGAAACGTAAGAGAGAACTATCAACAAATTGTGAAAAAGAGGATGTGACAGGTCTGATTTTCTATTCAATAGCTCTGTAACCAAACAAAATTGATAACTATGAAAATTATGGTTTCTCTGAGCAATAACGATTTTATAGTTTGGTTTACTTTTGTACATTTTTGAGGGGTGATGACATGCTAAGACAAAATGTGTCACGTGGGTAACATTAGTGGAAATTCAGGATTTTTTTAAATATTCCCTTGTAGAATTAAAAACATAAAACTTGTATACCATTAAAATATGGATTATTAGCTAAGATTTTATGCTATTCTAATTGGTATAACATAAACAAAAAGTAGTTTAATAAAATTTTGAATGTAAGGCACTAAAACCTTGTGTCATGTAAAAGATATCAGGGCCAATAGGGCTAAAAGGCAAGAATAAGTGACATTTGCCTGTTGTTTGATGTTCAAATAAAAAGGCTTGGGTAACTTGGATG
>NW_013665818.1:425962-451231 GCF_000517525.1 Limulus polyphemus | reverse complement strand
ATGGTAAGAGAAAATGTGTCACATGGGTCACACTTTGGGATATCTAGGATTTTTTTTTAAATATTGCCTTGTAGAATTAATAACTTAAAACTTGTATACCATTAAAATATGGATTATTTGCTAGGATTTTATGCTATTCTAATTGGTATAACATAAACAAAAAGTAGTTTAATAAAATTTTGAATGTAAAGCATTAAAACCTTGTGTCATGTGCAGTAAAAGATATCAGGGGCAATAGGGTTAAAAGGCAAGAATAAGTGACATTTGCCTGTTGTTTGATGTCCAAATAAAAAGGCTTGGGTAACTAGGATGCTGTTCAAGGACTGGTTGCAAAATCATTTTGTGCATGAGATTAAAGAATACCTGACAAAGAAGAATCTTGACTTTAAGGTTCTTCTAGTTTTGGATAATGCTCCTGTCCATGAATCGGAGTCTATAGCTTGCGTTGCACGTCAGTAAACATTTCCTTGTATAGTAAGACTTGAACGTCTTTATTCCTCCTTGGTCCATCTGTTGCAGGATGAATGTGGTATTGGGAGGTAAAAATATTATCTCCACATTAGGATGGCTGAATTGCAGTGTGTCATGGTATTTTCAAAAACGTAAACAAGTTTTGGAAAGATTATAACATTAAGGATTGTATTGATATCACCAAAATGTCATGGGAATAGGTGAAAGAGTACCATAAATGCACGCTGGCATCATCTTTGGCCTGAAGTCGTGAATGATTTCAGTGGTTTTCCGATGGTTAAGAACGAAGTTGCTGATATCGTGAGACTTCCTAAAGAAATCATAGGTGATGTGTTTGATAATATGAGGAGGTGGTTGAGCTACTGGAATCCCATTACCAAGAGCCAACGAATAAAGAACATGAAGCACTGACAGCCTCCAGGGACAGTGATGAAGATTCTGAAGAGACAGAACCCGCTAAACCCATCCTCACAGTGAAGGCTGTGCTCGATTTCCTAAGCAAAGCAGATGAACTCGCAGAAATGGCTGTATACATGGATCCCATAAGGAAGGGAGGCATTAAATTTAAAAGAGGGTTTAATGATATTCTAGCACTCTACAGAGAAACCTTGAAAGATATATGGAGGAAAGCCATACAGCCAGAAATTACTGACTTTATGAAGCCCAAGTCACCCGATGTAATGCCTTCTGACCCCATTCCATCAACTTCTATATCTGCTTCAATGGAGTTTGAGGCAGAATTTTCTGATGATCCATTGGACTTAAACTAACCTCTCAGTCTCCAAATCTATTATCATCATCATTGCAAGTCTTCCTCTCCTCAATCAAAGGTCCTCTTGTTTATCATTTATACAATAAAATGTGGTACTGTATTATTACATTTAACATATTTTCATTTACAGATGTAGGATATCACATGTGAATATTATTATGATTATATATTTTTAGTTCATATACAATACTGTACAGGTAGGGCTTTTCATTTGTGTGTATAAGCATTTATTGGAGACTTAATGCGGCTGTGTTCCTGTATCCCTATTAATCCTATAAGGTATTGAGTTCCTCCAACACAGATTTGCTCAACATGGCTTGCTCAAGGAACGTATCCCCCATGTTGGAGAAGGGCCCATTGTATCAAATTGAATAAAAAAATAAATGGAGAAAATTCCCATTAAACAAGAAATCTCCATCACTATACTTCATTAACATTTTGCATCAAATTCCTTGAAATAATAATATTTCTACTGTACCTTTTCTCTCCTCCCAAGCGTGTCTGTATTCACTGCATCAGACTCCTGGCTTAGACTCCTGTAGCAGCAAAAGACAAGTCAAGGTTGGGGAGAGCAAATGAAAGCCAAACTAAAACAGAGTGGATGTCTCTATAGGAAAACATGCTGGTGAAACAACAGCAAGGAATACCAGAAAGAAGGGAGTTTTTCGTTACTATAAAAAAGATCTTTCAGTCTGAGTGACTGTATGAAGTTGGTGCTATGTATTGAAAAACTGTACCAAAATAACATACAGATAAACTGCAAAGAACATAATAAAAAATAGGTAAAAACTTGGAGAATAAACATTAAAAAAATTCCAAAGAGAGAAACAAACACAAAAGATAGGAAGAAGAAAGATAGGAAGCAGTTCAAGGAAAGAGGAAGGGGACGACACCAACAGTGAGAATAATGGAAGTCAAAATAATAATAAAAACAAGTTAAAGAAGACAGTATAGAAGGGTAGGAGATAAAGGAAACATGTTAATTTCAATACACGAGTGAAGTTCTTCACTTCTAAATTTGAAATCAATAATAGGCGAGGCTTCTTGATTTATAATTACTAGAACACTGATACGAGCACATTTTAATCATTTACAAGAAAATAAATCATAGATCAAAAATTTGTTACTAATTAATAAAAATTACAAACATTTAACTAAAACTACATCAACTTATAAAGACATACCTGAATAGTGATAAATAGAATTTGTATACAATCAATAAAACACTTTGCTATCACCATTGTGTTTATCATGATAGTGACCAAAATGGTTCTGCTGCAACAAACCTACATATGCTATAACCAAAATAAAAACCTTTTGTTCTTGGTTCAAATCTAGTAACTAGCATTTAAGACAATTATGAGACACATCTAACCTTTCGTTAATACTTTTGAGTAAGGGGAATCCATATGAAACAGTATTTTCTAATCAGGAAAACTCAGACACACTTAAATTTCAATAATAATTTTAAACTAATGCTATTAACACTTTCATAACTGAATTGTAAACATTTTATGTGACTATTCAGTAAAGTGGAACTCACAGATTATAGATATGACAGCAAGAATATTATCTTCAGGCCAACTAGGTATTAGATAACATCTGCAGAGAACTTACTTATATAATATAGATGACAATCAGTATTCCAAGAGAGTAAAAATCAGAACAGGTATGCTGTCCACAGTATATACAAGCATGTGATAGAATCACTACACTACACAGAAATTAAAGGTACAAAGGTTTAATGCAAAACTGAGATATTACGAATTATGAGTCTCCAAAGTAAACTTATCTGCACTCTCTAGAGTATAAGAAGAAAACTGTAATCAGGGACTGATTTAAACTTAGCACAAGGCAGTCATACATTTACTAAGTGTCATAAATGTTCTTTTTTTTGGGGTTCCACCAAGAATAAAGATATCCCGAGTCAATGTGTTCAAGAGTTAGAGGCACTTTTTTGAAAAAAAGTATTGCACTTTTGACTAAATATTGCAATAATTTATACCAGTAATAAAAATAACATTGAATTTGTTTTTTAACATGGGTGAGCTGAGCTTTTCAAAATAGCATAAAATATTGTGTGTTTTGAGAAAAGCTAATGTTCAGTTTATTCTACATGTTTTAGAGGACTTGTTGAGATAAAATTCAGGTGCATTTTTAAATAATATTAACAACTGCAACAGTAAAAAAATCAGTTACAAAGCATTACAGTTCATGAAGAATGATCATGTCTTCATGTGAAGATGTCTTTCACCCTCAGCCAGAAATACAGACATAATGGCAAGATGTTTTACAGTAGATCTTCAAAAAATTTTCAAATTTAACCCTATGAACTCAATGAACCTTTAAACCCCTTTCTGCACATGTCATGAGATTTTACTGAATTAAATTCTAAACTGAATTAAACCACTTTTCTATAAACATATTTTTATAAATTACTATTATCAAGTACATTATAATTTAAGTTTTATATTATTGTATTCCTTTATTTTAAAAAGAAAAACTTGAAACTGCAATTCAAACTGCAGTTTTTGCTCTCATGTGATCCACTGTGGTTAAAATTCTCAAGTCTAAAGAGGTCTTAGACAAGAAACTATATGTTCCTAATATAGATGGTCAAAATACAGTTCCAGCTGTCTCTCATTAGCTGGGGGGAAACTTCCAAAAATTCCTCCCGTGTGAAACAAGATTCTAATATTTCTAAGTTTAAGGTCAGCCACACCCACTTGCAAAGTCAAAGCTGTGTTTTCAAGCGACACTTTGAAGTTGAATTGCATGTTTATAACCTACAGAAAAAGCAGATTTCGCAATATTTGGTTATAGCCTGAAGAAACCTCTACCTGTGTATGGATCTGTAGTATGAAATAGAAATTAAGCTTAGTCCATTGTTCTTAGTATAATGTTGGGCAAGTGTTTCTCGCCTTATATGTATTAGTTTGCTAAACAGTTACATTTATATCTTAATTAATTTTGTATTTATTTGTGTTTTATAATGCATATTTGAAATGTTTATGATTTTTATACATTTAACTTGTTGTAGTTTGACTTACCAAAATGTCTGAGCAATATGGCGTCATTTGCGTATGCAAGTGTAAGTGTTTGGAATTTGTGCACGAGACTCACCCAGGCTCACTCTATAATAAACAATAAAGCACTGAGCAGGACATGTTGTGGCTCTTGTGATAATGAATAAAAGACAAAGAATTGGATAGGAAAATTAAAAAGAAACTGTAAGTTGATGATGATATCTGGAGTTAATGATATAATAGAGAAAATGGAATATAAAAATTTACCTTAAAAACTTTTGATATTCATTTAAGAGGTTCTAGAGATTATGCAAATGAAATGTGAAAACTATGAGATAAGAAATAGTATTTTTATACTCAAAATAAAAATCACATTGCATGTGAAATATTAAGATTAAATAATGAATGTTTTATTATAAATAATAAAAAAAATCAAAAGTCACATACCTACTTAAAATGTAAGTATATTGCAATCAAAGGGTTAAAAGTGTTCTTGATCCTCAAAATACAATAAAATATTAAATAGTGCCACCTACAGGAACATAGTCTTATATAAAATCATACCACAGTAATAAGCTAATTATTTCTAATTATATTCTGAATTCAGTAGCATCACTTGTGTTCTCATAAGATGATAGTGGAATATATTTTGATTTTAAACTCAAACTTCTTAAAATTGATACACTTCAACAAACACAACTACAAAGCCATATTTGTCCACTACAAGTGAGAGAAACATATGTATGATAATACAAAAATTAAGAAAACAAAGTTATCTTCAAAACATAAGCAACCACAGAATACATTCTACATTTATTGTTTATTATATTATATAAATATGACTAACTTACCTATCTAAGGGTGAACTTGATCGGGATGTCTCTACACTTTCTAAATGATCTAAAGAGAAAAAAAAATTCAGTTTATATCCATAAGTTTTAACTATAAAATCACAGCTATGAACAAAAGTCCATTAGTAAATTAATACAGAAAAGGCAGAGTACAGTTGGTGGAAAATATGTTAAAACCATTTTTAAGAGCCCAACAAGGTGACTTTCTATAAACACCTCTTATTATCATTTTTATTACCATTACAATATATATATAAAAGATAATTGTCAAGGAAAACCAAACTAGATATGAAATACCGAGTATTTGTCATTTAGTGTTTCTAACATCTCAATACATGTATTAATTAATTTCTAGCATGTAAGGCCAAGAAGAAGAGCTGCTATAACAAAAATTTACTCAAGTTACATTTAGAATGGCAGTGGTAGATGCATCCATTTTTATCTTTGATACGTAGTCTCCAAAGTTTAATTCTTCTACATCAAAGTAAGACTGATAATAATTTAAATCTCGTAACTGTTCCAGTACAAGACATATTGTGTATAACACCATTTCAACTACACTTTATCTGTTATATCTTGCTATCAAGGCTTTTCACCAATAACTCTCTTCTATAAACTGGCATTGTTCTTTACTGAATATGATCTAAATATTTATCAGTATTACTGTGATATAACACTATAATGAATTATGCTTTGCCAGATTCAGTGTTATATGTAACATAACTTAGAATCAAATAATTTAATATCCAAATAATAATTCCCACAAACTTGTCACTGGAGGAAACCTGTACTCCAAATTAGTATTTATGTTTTCTACAACCTTCCAGGACTCCTCTATTTAACAAGTATATTCTCAGATAGAAAGAAATTAATCAAGCAGTTTCTTAAAATTAACTTTAATACAACTTTTTGTTTTAGATCACCTGGTTCTACAGTTGCCATAACATAATTGTATAGTTCTTCATTAGCTTGGTGTAAAACATGCTGCAGAAGTTGTTGCTGAACAGCATTACTGTTCACCACCTGTTTTAGTTTGGCTTCTATCTCCTTCACAATGGTTTCCTTCTGGGCTACTTGGAAGCTCTGAAAAATAAATACCAAATATTGAAAAGATTGTGGCAAAACATTGTATAATATAGATACAACGACATTTCAGAGTTATATTTCAACATGTGTTATTTTGTTATTAGAATGAAAACTCACTAAAATAATTCTCCATTGTACATTTGTTATACAACATGTCATTGCAATAGTATTTAGTGCTTTCTTCTTTCAAGTTACAAAATATTACTGATAGGGCAAATTCCAGGAATTTGGAATAGACCCTGCAACCCAAATTAATGGTTCCTGGATATGTGAGAGTAAAAGTGGCTTTTTTTGCATTATCTTAGGGTACCAAACTTGTAACTTAGTCATCAAACACTGTCAATCAAAGTATATGTAGTACATAAGGTTCCCGATACTCCATAAACATTCCTTAGTGATACTATATATCGAATGATAAAATCTCTCCTCCAACCTACTCAAAAAGTAGCTATACCATCTGTTGCTTAACTTCAGCAGTGAAAATTAGTTCCTAACAGCAAATAAAATAGTGTGTTAGTCTAGTTATAAAGCCATTGTTTTACAAATCAGTGTTTAGAAAGGAAAAAATTTGTATATATACAGTTTCCTAGTAACTATTTGATGTACACTTAAGTTATGCATGTATTGGACTGGCAAGAAGTTTTGTAAACTATGTTTGTTACACTTGAATATCTTTATAGGCTAACACAACTAATTAATTGGTTGGTTGTTTGTCCGGGGCTTTATGGCTCAAAACCAAACAACTGTTAAAAAGACAAAAATTAAGCAAAATACCATAAAAAGTAAAAGGAAAACAATCTAAAAGCGAAACAGTGCCCATAAATATGGGGAAAATTTCATATAATGATAAAGACTAATGGCCTGTAAAAAAGCTAAAAATGATCAATCTGAACAGTTTTGCCATCATCAATGACAGTGTCCAACATAAAAAGTAAACCTAGAGAAAAAACATGTCCAAAATGGTACCACCACTCGCAGTCATAACAACGGCACTAAAGCAACACAAGGGCAATTGTGACCTGAGTGTCACAAAGGCCACACATTAGAGGAGCAGTCTAAGATAAAAGAAAACAATGAGTAATAATACTGTAGCCAATGCATAGCCTAGACATAACTTCCTCCCTCCAATCCTTATGAAAACTAGACAACCAAATGGGAACATTAGGTTTGATCTAGAAAAGCTTGTTATGAAGTTGCTCACTCCAAATCGACTACCAACTGGTGTGACAATGTCAGAGGAAACAGATCAAGCTGTATTATCAATAAGCACGTTCCCATAAATATCGACATCCAGGTATCCAGGAAAGCAGATAAAAATGGATGACAAAGAAAAGTAGACCTGTCATTTCTGAATATGTAAGATAACTGGGTGAGAGCTTCCATTAAGTGATTTCAGGACCAATAGAGAGCTAAGAAAGTCAGTGTATGTAGTACAGTTAGAGAACTTTTTTAGCCTCTAAGTGAAATGGCATACAGCTCAGCAGTGACACAAGAGAGAGAATTGTGTCCATTAAAGTCTTTGAACAGGAAAAAGGTAGATGGTACCTGTTTGAAAAGAGCATCAATAGCTGATTGATCATAATATTTTCCTGGCGACAGGTAAAGAAAACATACAGTGATGGTATGACCCATGGACATAAGGACAGCAACAGTTTCTAATGGCATAGCGAAGAGCACAGATATGGTGGGAGCACATTAGTCAACCAGCAGTACCACACCTACATGAACTCCTCTATCACATAACATGCCATTCTCGTATAATGAAGACTGCCAAAAGGTGAGAGCATTGGCAAGTCATCCAAATTAGTACAAAAACCTTGACAGATCCATTACTATACAGGAGGAGGAGAACTGGATGGAGAACCCTTTTATTTACAACCACAACGTTTTTGCTTAGTAGAAATAGGTCTATCGATCTCCATGGAACCTGCCCTGGGTCAACTGGGCAGATCTCTGTCAAAGGAAGGAGACTCCAGTGACTGAGTGCGTGACCAAATAACAGTCCTGCACCTCAGGACTGATGGCGAAGGTCCCAAGCAGTCAGTGGATGCTACAGTGGGGACAGAGACAGGAGTAGATGTAGAGTTCTTGACTCGTGAATCCATTGAGGGTAGAAGACCCTTTACATGGTGAGAAAACGACTCTGAGAGAGGCATGGAAAGATCTGTCTGAATGGCACCCTGTACAAAGTTGTGGCATGCACACTTTGACCCCTCCTGTCCACATAATGCTAACTTGTGCTCTTTGACCATTTGAAAACAAAACATTGCTCTAAGCTATTCATGAAATTAAAAATTATTGTAGTGCATTATATTTAGTTCTAAGCAAGTTTAAGAGCCAAGCAGTTTTTCCTACCATTAGCAGTTTACTTTTCACAATGTTTTAACATCAGGTAGTGTTTTTGTTATATTATGGTTCTCACATAAAGAGAGAGAAATGTCTAAAGAATATGTAAAGAGAAGCAGAATATTAAAAACAATTTTAACATTGAATACACAATAGAATAATAGTTTATATCATATACCAAATTGTAATTTCTCTTTACCTGGTTGATAGCCATGTTCAGCAGTTTCTGTAAAAGATACCTTGCTTCATCCATCTGTAAATTGGCTAAGACACTGTTTACATCTAAATCATCCAAGTCATCCTACAAGAAGTGACATAAAAATAAATTTTAACGTACAGTCTTCTGACATTATGCAATTTGGAGCACAAGTTTTCATTTTCCAAATAAACAATGTTAATTCATTTTATAGATTAAAGCTCAAAGTATGGTGCACTCTAATATCTAATTGATACTTTATACATACACTCTCCTTGGACTCCTCCATTTGCATGATACTTGTCTGGCATTCAGAGATGTTTTCATGGACATAATCAATGTTGGCCTTTAAGTTTTCAAGTTCATCTTCTAGGTCTCGGATCACTATTTCTCCCTACAATTACAGTTTTAAAACCAACATACATATAGAGAAGTGATACAAAACATTAATTTACAAATTTACTATATATATGACACTTTTCTTTTTGTTTACCAACATACAGGAATATTAAAATTTAGTTATTCTAATAGGACTTGGAATTTAAAGTGAATATGCACTCCTGAAATAAAATTCAATGTATTTAATGAATACCTTTTTTGATGACTTTCAATTAAAAAGTTACAGCAAAAAGCCCAATAATCCAAAAAAAAAGTTTTTAGTACTTACAGAATTAAAAGTAATCCATTCAAGACTAAAAATAAAGCATTCTAAACACACATTGTATTGACAAAATAAAACTTTGAGAAACATTTTTGGTAGATCTGTACTTTTTTGTCATCTCTGTGTACAAATTTAGTAGTTTACCACTAAATAATTGCTAAAACATCTAATTTCATTTCTTCTCATTCTTAATGATTCGATGATATAAGATTATTGAAAAACATATTTTAAATTCAATTTTAAACATGACAAGCTACAATATTTAATACTTTCATCAAAAAAGTAAAAATCTTTAAATCCTTATGAACCTGAACACAACCTATACATAACATCTTTATAGTCATCTACTATCAAATTCATGCACAAGTACCAAAGACCTTTTCATACTTTTATTACTGATGATTGTGGTGTATCATTTAAAAGTATAATGATGTAGTATGTTGTGACATTTGCATCTCCCTCAGCCCATGTCTACTCTAATTCATTTGGTGTATCAGCATTTGTAGTCATCATACATATTGTAACTTAATCTCAATCAAAAGTTTTTTATATAACAAAACCAACATCTGTGCATTTTACAATATTTCACCATGACTTATAGATCTTGTTTGTTGTTATAGCACTATATGGACTCCAAAACAGGAACAATCTCTAATACACTATGTTGTGAATTGAAATCATTAATAGAATAAATAAATAGTTTGTTAAAAAACCATCCACAACAAAGCAGGAATCATTTTATAGATCTAAAAAGCCACATTATTTCAACTTCACTGCAAATATAAATGGTGTTTCAGTTATGCTTTTCACTGACATCTGATGAATTCTGGCATTAAACAAAAGACTTCTGACTAGTGACTTATGTTTACTCAGATAGTTTTTCCTTTCCTTAGACAAATAAGATAGTAATAATTGGGTGTAAGAAGGAGCTTCCATACCAAAATGCCAGATGTATAGAACTAGAAAAAGTTATGTGACAGTAATGGAGTGAAAGTAGCCAATTATGATCATCATTGTCATTGCATGGCTCAGCAGTAGCTAAGCCATCTCTTTGCTCCCTGATGTTTGTTACAATTTTTAAATGTCCTTCAAAAACTGGCATTTTTCATAATGAGTTGTCAATATTACACCATTTTCACAAAGAGTTTCATACATTAAATAAAATGTTTCAGGTTTTATAGACTCTGAAGACTCATGATGTCCACAAAGTCGTAACACAGTTATGATCTTGGAAAACACATGACAAGTGTTATCTACTTCTTTATTATTGATGCACATATGCACAGTTTATCTGTTCAGTATTATTTGTTTTGCCCAAAAGTTGCAGTTCAATAGCATATTGCATAAGAGAAATTGAAGTTTGTGTTTTGAAGATCTTTTTGACAAATGTTTAAATCTTTGAAACCTGATTTTGTCCACACATTTACACTGCTGAAGAGTAAACATGAATAACAATATAAAAACTTCTTGGAAACACTGGCAATTAAACACTTTTGCTATTCACTGTAAATGTCAAGTCCATGTATCCTCAATACCTTCCATCTATTTCTGCATAATTAAATAAAGCTATTTACTGTAAATGTCAAGTCCATGTATCCTCAGTACCTTTCCATCTGTTTCCACCTAAACAAATAATGCTATTTCCTGTATCCTCAATACCTTTCCATCTATTTCCACCTAAACGCAAATAGCATTATTTATTTAAGTAGAGTAGATGGAAAAATATTGAGGATACAGGAAATATAATTATTTGTTTAGGTTGAAATAGATGGAAAGGTATTGAGGATACATGGACTTGACATTTACAGAAAATAGCATTATTTATTTAAGTGGAAATAGATGGAAAGGTATTGAGGATACAGTAAATAGCATTATTTGTTTAAGTGGAAATAGATGGAAAGGTATTGAGGATACAGGAAATAGCATTATTTATTTAAGTGGAAATAGATGGAAAGGTATTGAGGATACAGTAAATAGCATTATTTATTTAAGTGGAAATAGATGGAAGGTATTGAGGATACAGGAAATAGCATTATTTTGTAAATGTCAAGTCCATGTATTTTCAATACCTTTCCACCTAAATAAATAATGCTATTCACTGTAAATGTCAAGTACATGTATCCTCAATACATTCCCACCTAAATAAATAATGCTATTCACTGTATCCTCAATACCATTCCATCTATTTCCACCTAGATAAATAATGCTATTCACTGTAAATGTCAAGTACATGTATCCTCAATACATTTTCACCTAAATAAATAATGCTATTCACTGTATCCTCAATACCATTCCATCTATTTCCACCTAGATAAATAATGCTATTCACTGTAAATGTCAAGTACATGTATCCTCAGTACCTTTCCATCCAATATTGCTCTGTCTCTTTTTCTACAGACTTTTTCTAAAGAATGTCCAAGCTTCTCTCTTTCCTACAGAAAAGAAAATCTGATTATTATAAAAAAGACACAGACTCCACTACTTGTTTCATTTAAAAAGAACGTTTTCCTATGATTTTCAAAATTTCAGCCACAAATAGCCACTAAAAAGAAAGAATTAATATGTATTATAATATTCATTAATAAAATTGTTTGTGTCTTAAGTACAAAGCTACACAAAGGACTATCTCTGTTTACCTCAAGTATATGAGCTTGATATTTAGTATTATAAGCCTTCAGATTTACAGATGAGCCACAAGGGGACCATTATAAAACCCTATAGCAATGTTACTACACTCATTAATTTTTTATTAATTTATTAATTACATACCAGTTCACACATGAAAAGCTAAAAATCACACTAATAGTCACATTGTAAATAAATATTAAAAGGTGAATGCAGTTTATTATAATTAGCACTTTTACAAATACCGGTTTCAGACTTAGTTCTTCAAGTATATTATTTTTGACAAAGAAAATAAAAATAACTTCTGAAATTACCTGCAACCATTTTTCCATTTCTCGTTCCACATTTGAGACACTCTGCTTATTTAAAGCCACCTTCATGATCTATGGAAACATAGTGATGAAGTTACAGTTAATATAATTGTATGTTTTAGTTCATAAAATGAAAAGCTTCTAAAATTCTTCTAGATGTCCTGAATGTTAGTAAAATTGTTCAAAAAAGTTTTGTTGAAAAAATATAACTTCTGATTAAACTTTGTTCACACTAATCTACATTCATTGATGAACAACCTATCAGAATTGATGGAATCTTCAAATATTTCAACCCTAGAACTTCAACAATACAAGAAATATTAGATAATTTTAGATGTAAGAACAATGAACTGTAAATTTGTGTAGCAGAAATAACGTTAATTGAAAACCTAATCCTAAAAAACTATTTTGTACTGATCAACACTTAAATTAACATTTCTGTGTACAAGATTTCCTTTTGCATTATACACAAGTGTTAATCAAAAATGTTTAATAAACACAAGTTTCACTTGATACAGTTTTATTCATTAATAACTGATTTCTTTAAATAACTGTATGAAGTTTAAAGCATAAAACTTCCAGAAGGTGATCAAATTATTTCCAAGACTTACACTAGTCTACATGAAAACTTTAATAAAATAATGCTACATATGAGCAGGATCACCTTACCCTCTTTTCTAGATGCTGCCACTTCTGCTTAGCTACTTTCGGAGAAAAAGGAAGACTTCTTACAGCAGATGCTATAACACATTAAATTAATATAAGTTCAATAAAGAGTTCATGATAACACCAAAATAATTCCATATTAAACAATACTTCTAAGACACATTAAAAAGGCTAATTTTTAAATATAACATAACAGTTAGTTAAAAACAAACTATTATTAGAAATTTTAGGAAATTAAATAAACCCCATAATTAAAAGCATGATCTTTCAATGATATTTTTCTCCTTGAAACTTAAAGTTCCATTACAGTTTCTTAGCATGTCTAAAGAATCCACATAAGCTAAATTTCCTTTCATTTAAATGAATGACAGAACAGTTTTCAGCCTCAACATCATTTTTCTTTTTCTAAAGGCCAAAAATTTATTTAACAATAATGCTCAAAAAATCTTCATTAAAAACTATAGTATACCATTACTTTTCTTTTAGTTTATATTTAAAATATTTTTCAGACAACAAGAGTAAAAAAGTTCTCTCATGACAAGTTACTTTAGGATGTAAATTAAAAAAATTCTTATATAACATAGAATACTTACAATGCCTTGCCCATCCAATTTTTCCTGCAACCTTAGCAGACATAGGTTTATTCCTTTTTCTTAGGACTAATACCTCCTCCTGTTTCCTACGTAACACAATTTCTTTCATTCGTTTTTCTGCTTCTAGGGTTCGAATCTTGTTTTCATGCTTTCGACCTTCCTTTCTTAGTTGTGCAATCTCTTTATTCTTACGCTGTTCTTGCATCTTATGTTTCTGGCTTTCATCTTTCATTTTGTTCACTAAACGTACCTACATAATGTATTGTATCATTTATCAAGAAACTAGTAAAGCTGAATATCCATTTCATAAATTCAATGAAAACAATTTACACTTTTGCCAACTTTACTAAAAACCAGTATTAATCTTGCTTTATAAGTTAGAATCATAGTGATTTTTATTCTTCAATACATTTCAAAAGAACAAAATTAAAAATATCACAATGAACTTTTATATAAGTTAGTTACAATACAAATAAAAAAACATTATATTAAACAATATTTGAGAAAAAAAACATCTTTTTTTTGCCACAAAGTTTCTAAAGTTTTATATAATGTGATGAAATTAAGTAGTAAATATAACCTTGGCCTTTTTCATGTCTACAACTTCTTGTCGCAGCTGTTTTAACTGTCGTTCATATTGAACTTGGTTCTTCATCAGGTTCGCATGTTCCTTCTTTGCTGATTGCATCTTCTTTAACTCACTCTGAAGAGCACCAATTTTCTTCTCAAATTCCTCTTGTACCTTTTTAATTTTATCATGTGACTGCACTCCTATACCCTCTAAGTATTACAAAGCACAAAATTAAGCTTTCAACAACTATTTCCTGCTGTATCATGTTTATGATATTACAAACAAAACTCATAATGATAATCATCTGAATGAAAGAATGTTTAAAATTATTGGCTCAATCATGCTTTAAAAATAGAACTACATATAGAATATTTAATCTTACATGCTATATGTATCTGTGTATATATATATATATATATATATATATACCCTCTGTATCTGTTTTAGAGCTTTCATCTTCAATTCTCTATTATAAGAAGGAAATACACAACACTTACTGCTGGAATGTAAAAGTAACAAAGAATACAACAACTAATATCAAAAACATTTTATTTTATATTTGAAGATTAATTTCCGTGGACAAATATTATTTAATACTATAAAACAACTAGTACATCTAAAGAAGTTACAACTAACCAATAAATATAAACTGCAGGATTTTATTCTCAAGAAACAACATTTTGAAAGAACAAAAAATCACAACTTTACGGTTACAACTCCAAAAAATATAACATCTCATAAATTTGCTGTCAAAAAAAAAGTCATCGTTTTACAAATTTCATTACTAGATTTCTGTAGCAAACAGTTGGGAATTCACTGGTATTTGGAACTCAGTTTTAAAAAAGTAACTTATATTTAGTTTAAATGATATAATTTCTTGTTTGCCCTTAAGTTTGATAAATACTAGTATTGAAATTCATTATTTCAGGTTAACCCATACATGAACTACAAGATGAATTTACTGTGCATCAGAGTTTTGTTTCACAAATTCACTTACTTGTCATGTTTGCTAGAACTCTGTCTCTCTCTAGCTCTGTATCTTTAATCTTATTCTGTAACTGCTGCAGTTTATCTTCGTAATGCTGTCTCATTGTTTGTAAGCGACGTTGGCTGTTCTCTAACTCCTCAATCAGTTTTTGCTTGATGCTTATTTCACAAGTCAAATCAGCCAAATCTTCATTATAGTCCTCTGGTGCTGCAACATTTTGGAAAATTGTTAGAAACACATACAATAAATCAAACAGATCTGAAAAATATAAGTTAAAGTTAACATTTTTCTTAACTGAAACTGTATTTCCAATAGATACTTACATCCAAACACAGAAATTTATTTTCCTCTTGAAATTACAATAATCTTTCTTATAGACTTGCATGCAACCAGTGTTGTGAAAACTCCCACCTAAAATTCATGTGAAATTGGGCCACTGCATGATGACCTATAATGCAGCAAAAACCCCCACCAACAGGAGTGCAACACACCTTGCACAAATACTCCTTTTACATTCGAGACCAAAATATGTCATTCTTTGATGAGGCCACAAATAAAAGTGCACCAGGGAGGATGAATGGGAATGTGTATGGAGGTAAATAACTATAAGAAATAAATTTTCAATTAAGGAAAATGTTAACTTCCAATAAAACCATTCATCTCCATACACAGAAAGTTAAATCCATGGGTGCACACCTCAGCCATCAGTTTCTATTGGTCAAAACCAGCTCTGGGAGAAGGGCATTTGTGATAAGTATCCATTCACAGTTCCTCTATGGTCAGACACTGCAGGCCCCTCACCAGTCACAAGAGGATAGCACTGTGTAGACATGCAAGTTTATTGGACACAAATAGTACTGATACCTAAATAACCATAACTCAACTATCAGATACTATGGGCCCCTTGCTTACTGTGAGAGTAAGGTGCGTGAGAAGTACATCAGAGTTGGATATGAAACAATATCATCTACTCTGCCATCAGATACAAAATGTTCAGGCCATTGCAGAAGTAGGTATTATGACAGACAGACAGATATACGAGCATGAGATAGTGAAATGTGTCCAAATTCCACCTGGAGATTGTGATGTATTTATATACAATGGGGTGATTTGCACAACACTCCAGAAATATTCTTGCCCCACTTCTCACTGTAGAAGGACCCAAATCTTGGCCCTCAGCGTTTAGGTCCCAATTGATGAGGATTCTCCATGGTCCACCACCCCAATAGCTGGGAGCTTATAAGTGGCAAGGGTCTCCTGTGCTCCACTCAAAGAGGAGGGATTTGTGTTAGGAAACACAGAGAATGTGCATGGATCCCCATCAGGCAGCTGCCAGAAAGGTCTTTTACTGGAGACATTACAATGGGTGACCAACCCCCCCCCCCCCTTTTTTTTAAAGCCAACAAGCATGAGTCAAAGAAGTTTGCATATGATCAACTCTGGGGATAGCTTTTTCTATGATAATCTATGCAATGAGTACAGTTTGGACCGGACTGGAAAAAGTTATATACAAATACCAGGAGTAGAACTCCAGTGATCTCACAGTGGCACTGATCGTACCAGAGTAGATGGTCTGAATGCTTTCTGCTATCCTGGCCTTATGTGAATTCTGGGTGTGAAGCAACATTAGCTGCTTTATGGGATCCATAAGTAGAAAATTGTAGGGGAAGGATAAGTAAATGAATACTTACACCCATTACCAGTGCAGGATTAATTGAAGAATGGCCATTAGTGGAAGGCTATATGCTACAAGAGACAAAACAGCCAGATGAGTGAGAGAATTTAATCTGAGATGCTAGCCCAGCAAAAGAAGGGGGAAAAGCTGAAGATAGGAGACATATACACGACGTATGAGCTGGCAGATTCAGTCTGTAATTAGAAAAAGAGAGAAGACCTGTATAGAGGAAATGTCCCACATATGAAAGGAAAGTAAGAGGAGGGAGGGTGTGACAAAACACTGTTTGGCCTGGACTGGACAAGAGCATCTTTTTCAGAACTGAAGGATCACTGAAAAGAGAAGTTGATTGAGGGGATATTGGAGAAAAGAAGTGACCATGTACCCTGCCATAGATTACAAGGAGAAGAGAAATAATGAAAAAGCATGAAGAAATAAGGGTGTAAAAATTTGTACAAAGGCAAGTAGGAATATGACGTGTCCTGAGAGAACGGAAAAATCTGAAGCATTTATGGATACTAAGCACTTTCATGTATTCAAATGCTTCACAAAAATTAAATAAGAGATGAAGAACAATTCACAAACTATAAAGCCTCTGAGAACAATGCATAAGTAGG
The DNA here is from genome assembly GCF_000517525.1 of Limulus polyphemus. Taxonomy (NCBI): domain Eukaryota; kingdom Metazoa; phylum Arthropoda; class Merostomata; order Xiphosura; family Limulidae; genus Limulus; species Limulus polyphemus. Next base: position 433,776 of record NW_013665818.1, on the reverse strand, counting down.
AGGAAATAGTGTGAGAGAGAACTCCTAAGCTGATAAAAGGTCAAAAACTAGGCAAAGAACCATTAACTGACATAGCATTGGATGCTGAAAAAAAAAGAGTAGCTTGGATGAATGGAATTCAGTCACAAGACTGGTGTTTACATACCAAACAGAGCAAAGGCTATCTAGAAAGTTTACATTAACAGGGGGGGTGGAGACAGGACTTTGATTTGGTATTGATGACACAAAAATAGTGCAGTACAAGTGAATAAGCTGCTGATTCACGGACTCCTACTATAACCAATTTTGAAAGAACTCTGGTTTTGGTTATGGAAAAGCCCACGAATGTGCAGAAATTGTCCAATGAAGTGTCAGACCTACTTGTAGGTAGATACAAATACTATTTGAACATTCACAAGAATATTAAACAACTTCATTTAAAAACTTATGTATGGAGCTGAAAAGTCAGTTCTCCAGGACCAAAGAAAAGTCTCCTAACCACACTGTCAGTCAGAAATTGAAAGTCTGAAAAGATATTGAATCTCTCAAGCCTGTAATGAAGCCAAAATGCCATCTCAACCTCGATGTAAGTAATGAATGCTATGTCTCTTGATTGAGTAATGTAGTTAATATATAATGATGAAAGGAACTTAGAACTTAAGCATGCCTGAATATAATCCTTCTCGTATTCCAACTGAAAGTATGTTGAGTATAATAAACAGCTTGATCAGAATTATAGAATATGTGCTTGATGAACTATATGAGTATTTACTGTAAACATTGTATTTTGATTTTCGATATATACATTGAATACTGATTGTGTTTTTGGAACATCAGTCTCAGAGACAATTCTTTATTCTAACTGTAAACTACCTTGAGTTAGTGACTTGTGTACTCGACTAGCGACTGTATACCTGGACTTAATATAAATCTGATGTGACTGGTGGTAAAGACAAGCTACAACGACTAGCTTACACAGCCTGCCTGTTACACATCTGCTAGTGGTTCAACAGGGACCCAAGTATGAGCATGGAGAACCACAATGATAATCCAATCAGGCAAGAACTTGGAAGGGAGAAATTGGATAAGGAAGGAAGGAATGAAAGAAAGTAGAAAGAGGCAGAAAAGAAGGGAATTGTGACATTAGGAAAGGCAAAAGGTGGATGAAATGCTGCCCAAGAATACAAGGTAGAAAAGTCTTGTAGATCAAGAGAGGATCATCCCATGAAAGAGAAGGAATATGTGACAATGTAATGAAGTCAAAGGGAAGTGGAGAAAAAGAGACCAAGGTGAAAGGTATATCCCATACAATGAAACATGGAGGTAGCAGGGAGGGGATGACAGGAGTTGACAAGGGGATAGCTACATGATTGAGGAGATGAACTGGGCAATACTACAATCAATGAGAAAAGGATGCCATATCCAGAAGAAAGAGCAGTGTGTGAGTGTGGATCAGAAAAGATAGAAAGTTAGGAAGGGGAAGCCAAGGCTAAGACTCAATGAGGTGGAGTAATAGAAACAAGGTTGGGAAGACTGTGAGGGGGCCACCAGACTAAACCTGTAAAGGATGTCCTGAAACTGAGTAAGGACCTGACATGTTAAGGAATAATAAACAAAGTCCAAACATTAAGTCCTATGATCTAGGTGTTAATGAAGAATAAATTATATCTATATAACAACATTTATGTTTACCTGGTAAGGACAAAGCACAAAACAGTGGGAGCTAATTGAACCCTGCAGTAAATGCTGGATGTGGCATTAATAAGGGAGAAAAAAGGAAACAATTGGTAGAAGGCTTACATAAGGAGAGAAAGTATTAGGTGGAAAGTTGCTCAATTTCATCCTCCTTAACTTCAGCTACAAAATCTGTGAAGGGAAATGTGTGGCAGAAATGGCCCAGGTGGGAACATAGACCCCACTGCATAGTGAACAAATTATGTTACTCTTCTTCTTACTGTATTTTCAACCTGACCTGAATGGCACCTTGTGCAATGTGATGGCTGTCACAACCTTAACAGGCAAAACTTCCTAAATGTTGGTAATATTTTTACTCACATCAGCAGAAAGAGGAATTCACATTAATCTATGAATTCTTATTGAAAGATTGAAAATACAAAGTAAAGTTTTTGAAGTAGGTAGTTTAACAAGTCTCATCAAAAACAGACATGTCTAAATGCAACCATGCTGAGAAAAATAATGACATATATTGTGTGTGCAAATGTAGAGGAAGTATTTGTGCAAAGATGTGTGTCACACCTATTAGTAGAGGATTTTGCTGAATGATAGGTCATCATGCAGTAGCACAATTCACGTGACTTTTAGATGAGAGTGTTCACAAGGCTGGTGGCATGCAAGTCTCTCAAGCAGATTACAACAATTTCAAGAGAAAAATAGCTTTCTGTGTATGGAGGTTGGTATTGTATCAGAATCCAGTTTTCACTTTATTTTTTAACAATTGCACAATCATTAGTTAAATAACTCAACATAAAAGTATGATAAATGCTTATAACATCATATTAAAACACTTGATATTTTAAGAATTTCTAGTGAAATTTACTGTTATCAATTTTTTGTATTCATCTTTTAAGATGTTGAATATTCTAGAATAAACCTTTTCTCTAGTCATACCAGTATCCTCTGTATCTGTCTCGGAACTTTCATCTTCTTCATTTTCTTCAATTCCCTTTTAAAAACAAGTAGTAACTTATTACTCAGTACATAAAAGCATTATTTGACAATTCTGCTAACAATAACATTAAGAATAACTTTTCACTGGTGAACAGTTGAAAATAGACTACAGGAAGAAATGTTCTTTTTAAGTCAATCATTTAGTATATTTTTGAAATGTTATGGTTAAACTTTTCAGTAAACAATATTATAAAACTCTTTATTAAACACACTTTCAGTTTATTTCAGTCCATTTAAAATAAAACTCAAAACATTTTCATATGATTTTTCTTAACCTCATAAATTACTTACATCCTGAATCTCTTCATCTTTCTCTTCTTTCTCCCCATCTTCTTCAACAGTGTTATCACTTACTCCGCTTTCTTTTTCCCTAAGACAAGAAATATTACCAAACCAATTAATCATCTAATAACTCCTAAACTTATGATGTGTTTTATGTTATCAAGTGCTGAAGAACCTTCTTTGGAAATGCTAAAATTTAGTGATTTCTTAATGAAAGGATACATAAATATGAAAACATTCAAAAATATAATGTAATTTACCTACATTGATTTCGTTACATTTGGTCTTACTCATCTTTACACTAATTACAGATAGTAATTTAAGTATTTAGCTACATGATATAAATGTTTAGCTGTAATTTCACCCACAATGATAATGTAAGTCTTTCACAACCACATAGAGATTAATTAAATTTTCCAGATAGTAAAAAAAAACAAGTTTACTCAAACACACAAGCAAACAAAAACAGAACTTCATAGAGTGAACAAACTTACTTATCCACTTGAGAGCCATAGTGAGAAAAGACTAAACTACATAAATATTGTAACTTAAAAAAAAATCAGTGTTAAAAACAATGCAATGAAGAGTAGAAGAAAAAATTATCATTAAAACTGTCTTCCGTTTCTTTTTTAATATGTGATATATATAGTATGGTACTGATTGAACTCAAGATAAATGTACCATATATTACAGCTGAAGTCAGAGTCAACAATGTTTGTGTACAACTGATGAGAACAGTAAGTATTTATTATTATCCACATAAGCAAAGCTGCTAATAAGATTATGCACCAATTTCAAATGATTTACCCAGTTTCTTTTAAAACCTTGGTTTTCTTTTTCAGCTTCTGTACATCTCGTTTTGCTTCAGTTAAAAGTTCATAGACAGATGTTGGCTCAGCATCAACTCCAATATCATATTGGCCTACAACAGATACAGCAACTGAAGTTGGACTTAGCGGCTGACGAATTGGTGATCGTTGGACACGTCTCCGAAGCTGAGTACACATCCCTTCAGACTCCATTAACTTAGCCCTATGAAGGTAGAACCCACAATATATTTTGTCTTTATGTGTAAGCTGTACCACAGTAACAGTAACTTTTATCTAAGAACAGAAATGTTGATTATTCTTATATATATATATATATATTCTATTTTATATACAAACAGCATCTTTAAATGCAAAATTTACCTATATAAAAAATACTAAAATCATTTATTTCTTGCTTTTTTAGTTTCTGAGATAACTGAGAAGTAGAAGCTTAATGAAATATCAAAGTCTTTATCATTAAAAAGGCAAGATTGTATAAGACTCTTAATACAGTATTTTATATTAGACAAAGAATTGCTTACATATAGAACATATGATATTGTAACTTCATGTGAAAACAGAATACAGAGTACTATGAAAGTTAATTAACCAAAAATACAAAACCTACAGCTTATATACCTGAGATCTTCTATCTCTCTGAGATAGCCTTGTATCATTCCTGTAATATCTGGCTGTGATGAACTCTCTCCTATGATAGAAGATTACAAACATTTTGTTACTCTATGTTAACTACAAATTCACATTCTGAACAAGATTAACACAAGAATCACCAAGGCCATCAATTTAACAGTTTTCACTTATAAAATTTAAATATTTTTGTGTATATGAAAAAATACACTGTTGTCCCTTCAAGACTTTTCCTAAATCTGTGTATTAAATACCCTGATGTTGTGTTTTAAAGGCAGAATCACGGAAATAAAAAACGTTATAATCACTTTTCCCTAAAATCACCAATGGTCCATAAATCTGAATGTTGTTTACAATACATGCTATTATCTATAACAACATACAGTTCAGTTTTTTGTTGTTTTTTTTTATTGCAAGTAGACTACAGTTTCAGTATAGATACCTTTTGTTAATTCTATTTACAACTGAGCTCCCAGCTCTTTGAGTACATTAGTCTTTGCTTATATTTTGGCCCTTTTAGCATAGTCTACCTATAATCCAATCAATTCCTGTGAGAAGTGGCATCTACTGTCTGTTGATTTAAGTATATATAATAACAGAGAAACTGACAGAAACTCAAAAATGGCTCAAGGAAAACAAATGTATGCTCAACAAGTGAAAAAGAGGCTCAGATGTAACATTTTTTTTCAGAAAATGATTCTGATGCATGGAATGTGAATGATTTCAAAAACAATGACTCCTGGATTTGTGAAACAGATAGTCCTGTAAATGAAAATGAGGAAAGTGCCCATTATCATCAAAACAACTCTACAGATGCAGAAACAATGGAAGGATGGAACAACTTGGGAAATTACGAATCCCAGTATTAAGGCTGCAGAAAGACATGCTGTAAAAATGTTTCGTCAGAAACTCCAGGTCCTACACAGTATTCAAAATGCAACATTGATAGCCCTATCAGTGCTTTTCACTTATTGAATGATATGTGAATGACACGCTACATCCAATAATGTACTAAAGCAGAGGTTTCAAAATGGTGATTCCTGGAAAATATCTCCGGAGGAATTACAAGCAGTTATTGCACTGCTATACATTCATGGAGCCTATGGTGGCAAAAGCATTTACCTGGAGAGCATTTGGTTTGCACAATGGGGAATTGCATTTTTACAGAAACAATGCCAAGGAATCCATTTTGAGAAATACTGAGATTTTTTTGTTTTGACTTCAGAGCAATGAGAAGTGCCCAACTTCAGACAGACAAATTTGTCCTGTTATTGGAAATTTGGAATGTCTTCATTGCAAACAACACTGTATGCTACATTACTGTGGATGAGCAACTGTTTCTTACAAAACACAGGACACAATATATAGCAAAAAAAACCATACAAATTTGAATAAAGTTTTAGCAGCAGATATTGCCTCAAAATACATTCTGAATGGTTTCCCCTACCTGGGCGAAGATGAAATCTACTTAGCTGGTCAGAGACTAGCAGACAGTTTGGCTGATGGCAACATACTTATGAAAAGGGAGGATGTGACTACAGACCATTTTTTTTAACTTCACTTGAATTGGCAAAAAAGTTGCATAAAAAAAATACAGACTAGTTAGAACATTGAATAAATTAAAGAGAGTTTCCACCATCTGTACTAAACTTACAACCAGAACTATACATCAGTAAAATTTTGAAACAGTGACTTTGCTACATTGTCTGTTTACAAATACAAGCCAAGGAAAAATGTTTGTATTCTCAGCTCTTTTCATATGTCAGTTGGCATTGAGATTACCGAGAAGAAAACCAGAGGCTGTGCTTTTCTACTATCAGATAAAGTACAGAATGGACGTTGAAGACCAGATGGCACATCAGTAGTCAGTAAAAGCTGGTTCTTGTTGGTGGCCAGTTGTTATATTTTACAATGTCATGGACCTGGTAGCCATCAATTCCTTTGTCTTGTATAATAAATAATATCAGTAGGAGGGGATTTCATCTTGAAGCTAGACTCAAAGCTCCAACAAAAACACTCAGTAAAAGCTGGTTCTTGTTGGTGGCCAGTTGTTATATTTTACAATGACATGGTACACAATGGATGTTGAAGACCAGATGGCACACCAGTACTCAGTAAAAGCTGGTTCTTGTTGGTGGCCAGTTGTTATATTTTACAATGTCATGGACCTGGCAGCCATCAATTCCTTTGTTCTGTACAAGAAATAATATCAGTAGGAGGGGATTTCATCTTGAAGCTAGACTCAAAGCTCCAACAAAATTACCAAGCATCTCAGCCTGAATCTAGTGAAACGTGTAAAAGAAAACAATGCCAGGTAATTAACTGCAATAAAAACAAAACTTCAGATAAATGTTCCCTATGTGAAAGAAGTGTGTATAGTAAAAGCACAGCAATAGTTAAAAAGAGTTTCATCTATGTAAATTATGTCACTAAGGCTAGTTAATAATGGGAGTCACGTACTTTTATAAAACGTTTTTTACTAACATACACTGTTTAGAATAATTTCCCTATTAGTTTATATTGAAAGTTTTGTATGTACATAAATCTGTTTATACACACTTACTAACTTGTTTCTTTTTATATATTTACTTCATCATAGTATTTAAATTACTGAAGTTTTGTTTTGCACAATTCTTCATTTTAACTCTCAATACAGGCTCAGTCAATTTGACCAATCACACGACCTCTTTGTACTCGTTTAAAGTCTTTATAGATTTAATAGTTCTATCTTTCAATATAGTGTGTATATCTTCACAAAATTTGGCAGTCTTTCAGTTAATATTACAAGTCTTTCACATACAAAAAAAATCATAAAAAGTGAAGTATTTTTAATAAAATAAAATAAAGATTTGTCCATGAATATATTGAGTATTTGTTTTGAATAGTCCGTGTGCACAGTAATTTTAATGTTAAGACTGAAAATACTTTTCTCATCTCAAAAATCTCAAATTTCCTTTTTTTAATCCAATCCCTAAAACCTTCTAAATGCATTTCAAACGCTTTTTTCAGTAAAACTTTATAGTTTATCTGTTATTTTCTCTATCCTATCTCAAAATGAGATTGGTCAAATCAATCGACCTCGTAACCACAAAAAAAATAAAATAAAGTGAAATAAATCTAAATTACCCATTTTTTCTTTCTAGAATGACTTCGAATTGAAACATGAAACTACATTTGTTTATACTAAATAGCTCTATCTTTGTAACTGTATACATCTATCTATAATTAAATTTTATTCTTATATTGCCCTTTGAACCATGTCTAACTACTATCCACACCAATATAAGTTGTAAATCACTCGGGGAATGTGAAGCTCACATTATGCTAACGAATTACATTACTCACAAGCTACTACGAGCTGCTCACATGTGTGCCTCATGAAACATTTTTATTATAATATTATTATTA
>NW_013665818.1:418361-424962 GCF_000517525.1 Limulus polyphemus | reverse complement strand
TAACGAATTACATTACTCACAAGCTACTACGAGCTGCTCACATGTGTGCCTCATGAAACATTTTTATTATAATATTATTATTATTTATTTTACCTAATCTAATCTTAACTAACATAAAAGGATCCTTATCTTTACATTTTAGTTACTTTTATAATTAGACACAGAATAAACATGAAAAACAAGAAATAAAATACTTAACCAATCTTCTTTTTTTCTTAATGTCATTTATCGAAGAGATTTAACCCTAATTTTTTATACTAATAATAGTAATGCACTTAATAATTTTTATTTAATTAAATAATGCACCAAAGAATATATACTAATAAAATACAAAAAGTAGGCAAATTCCCTTACCTCTCACAATTTTTCAGGCTTTCTAACTATGCGACAGGAGTCATTACAAATTCATCCAAGCTAGTCGTTAACTTTCCCACAGGAACGATGTTGCTACTCCGAGTGAAATTGACATTTAACCGTTCAGAACATAACATTATACAATACATCGTTTGAAAGATGAAAATGTTGACTTTCTATTGGTTATAGGTAATATATAATTAAACATAACAGAGAACTATTAACAAATTCTGAAAGATAGGATGTGACAGGTAGGCATGGCAGGAGGGGTTTGATTTTCTATCCTATAACCAAACAAAATTGAAGACTATAAAACTTATGGTTTGTCTGAGCAATAACAATTTTATAGAGTGTAATTTACATTTAATTTTGTACTTTTTCGAGGGTGGTGTATAAAATAGGGAAGATGACATGCTAAGAGAAAATGTGTCATGTGAGTCACACTAGGGGAAATTCAGGATTTTTTTAAATATTACCTTATAGAATTAAAAACTTAAATCTTATATACTATGAAAATATGGATCATAAGCTAAGATTTTATGCCATTCTAATTGGTATAACATAAACAAAATCTGGTTTAATAAAAGTTTGAATGTGAGACACTAAAACCTTGTGTCATGCGGAGTAAAGGATACCCATGGCAATAGGGTTAATTCAGCTGTAATTACATTTCATTTGATGCTCCAAAATAAATTTTTTCAGTTGTAACCAATAATTTGCCTTTTGTTTTAATAATGATGTTGTAGTATGAAGCATCAAAGTGATGGTAATGTAGCAGTTCTAGATACGAGTGAAACCCTGACAGTTCTAGTGTTAAACTATTGTATCTAATGATTAAAGTAGCTTCTAGTAAAACATGGGCATCCTTCACAGTTTTATAGATACAGATATTCACAGATAAGAGTGTTAACCATTTTAAAGAATTTATCTACATCCTAACCCAAATGTATTGAAGAAAGACTGGAGAAAAAAAAGTTTGACTTTGAGACTAAACAGTTTTTGCATATAACTCAAAACAAACTTTTATTTCTAAAGATGAGAAAAAGCTATACCAAACCAGGATTTTTATAAAACATTGAAAAAATCAAATACTATATACTTATTCAGATGTTGTCACATCTCTCAGTGTACCTGAAAATTGACAGTGTACATAATTTTTTGGGTAGTTATTGTTTTTTTTTCTGAATTTTCACAGGTAGCTTACTAGTTTATAAAAGTAACGAAATAACAAAAACAGTCTGATACTATTTCAATGAGTTAACTACCTCCTAATTTTGAATTAGGCTACTAATGATTGTTAAAGCTAATTTCACAGACATAATGAAACAATGTAGGAGCACAGCAAAATATTGCAACAGTATTCAGTTTCCCAAGTTAATATACATGTTCATCACTTAAATGTTCCCATTCTTAAAGCCAACTCAACTAGTCTGAACATTTGTAAAATTTTAGATTGTTCATGAACATTCACACACCTATGTATAAGTAATGTATCCTCCACTATTAAAATATGTTGAAATATGAAAAGTAATTCACCAATTATCAGTGCTTGCATCCATGTGGTCTTACTGTATTAGACAGTTGTCATCTGAACATGTTTATAGACAGAAAGAAGAAAAACCCACACAAACACTGCATTCTTCTTCATATATTACATTGCAACCTTGAGCCCACAGATTACCTGGTGTGGTACTATGCCTAGAAAATAACACCAATAAAAATCTTTTCTGATGATAAAGAGTACACTTTTGTTTTAATTTTTAAATATTATGTACAAGTAATACCAATAAAAACTTATTAGTTGAATGTGTTGATTTGTGTATTATAAAGCAATAGCCTTTTAACTCTTATTACCCATAGTTCGATAATTATATGAAAATGAAATGTTCCACCTACTATAATTAATCAAAAAATTTATAGGAAAAATACAGGTATTCATTTTGGAAGCCAGCCATTTCCCTAAGATTGAAATTCTGCCATGAGCTCCATGATATGCTTCTATGAAAACTGTACCAACCCAGAGTTTAATCATACTTTCAGTTGCACTGTTCAAAACTTCAAAAATCAAATTAATTCTGAAGGACATTCTATATTTGATACTTATGCTTCCATAATTTACAAAAACAGTGCTTTAAAGTTAAAATTCATTATTCAAACAAAATCCCAAAATTAAGTAGTGGCAAATACAAATCTTATTTTCAACCAAGGGCTTCTATCAGAACTATCTGAAATGGCACAAAAAGACACATGAAGTCATTTATGTGTACATAAATGCTATACTAACCCTGTTTTAAATGATCGACCAAGATAAAACCCAAGGTGCAATATGGAAAAAAATTAGTTATCCAAGAGAGCCAAGAGCTCCTACCTCAACATTTTACAACAAAGTATCAAAAGATTCCTGATTGGCTGCAGTAAGAAGATACCTAGTGGTGAGAAAAAGTAGCAAGACCATAAAAGTAGAACTGGAGTGCAAAGACTTGGTACACATAAAGTTAAATTGATCAAATAAAAGCATAAAAAAGAATGATTCATGAAGCAAATACAAAGAATAACATGCACAACATATGAAACTAACCAAGGAAAAAATTCAAACACCTTATAAAAGGATTACCTACCCAGATGGATATGAGAAATTTTGGTAATTTGTTATATTTTAAAAAGTAGTCAAATTTCAAATTACCATTTCAACAGTGGCAATCTCCTCATGAAACTAATTGTTTTATTCTTTTGGCAAATGTGTCTAAGATAAGAAAGCTACCTGATGTAATCCATGTTCCCATTTCCTTTTCTGCCAGCAACTCAGAGTTCCTCACATTCAGTCTTTCTACCGTTTCTTGTAAAGCTTTGATACGAGTTCGCAAGTTATTGTTCTCAGTTTGCAACATTGTATTCTCATGAAACATATCATTTATTTGTTCTGTTCCATCTTCTCCAACAATCCTCTTCCCCTAGAAACACCAAATTTATACCAGAAAGTTTTTCTGTAGAATGTTAAAAGCTTCATGGCAGACTTACTAAATATACTGATTAACTTAGTTCTATTAAAAAACTTAATTTTCAGCAATAACAACAAGCATAAATTACTTCCAGTAAACTGCACATATTAGGTGAGTTTTCAGTTTACATCATCTCTTCAGAATTTTCTCATAGTTCTGGCAATACACCCGAAAGCTACCTAATAAATATTTTTTATTGGCAGTATTAAATTTTGTTTTTATTTGTAACTTCATAGCTTTAACAGATGAAAGTACCTCGCTTTATATATAAACTACGTTCACAAGCTGTGCAGGCATTGCCAGTAAATACCCTGTTGAAGAACAAGCACAAGAGTTTTTACAGATGTTAGAAATATTGACAATTTTACCAATAGAAAGTACAAAGTGTGTGAAATGAGCATGAATTTAAAGTTACATAATGAAAACAATTTCAAAAATTGGATCTCAATATGAAATTTTTTTTTTATCAAACCTCAGTAATATAGTTAATTAAGTTGGTTGCTTGTTGTTAAACACAACTTAATTAAATCTAAACTACATAACTTGTATTTTATCACAAACAATTTGTCTGTCATAAACAGAGTTAATACACTTTAGATATAGACAACAGTAACTGAATAACAAAAAAACAGTTTCTAAAATTAATTATCAATGACTTAAAAGTTAAACTAATTCTGGTGAAATTTAAAATCTACTATAAAAAACATGAGTGGATGCCATGAAAAAAATATCTGTTGAGGGATATTCAATAAATACAAAACCTTTTCACTGAGCGTACATGCAGTAGTAATGCAATAAAACTTTTGTTTTCAATTTCTCCTGCATCAGAATTGTCTGGTCTTGACGGTTAAGAAACAATGAGTTTTTCTTAAAGATAATTTGTATAGATGCTTTCAATCAAACAGTCACGTAAACAAAACTTGATTTTTTTTAAATTAATTTTCGTTATAGATGGAGTCAGTTCATAAAAAAAATCTTAACTATTATTACTGTTAAACTTACATCACAAAAATATGAAAAAAAAAGGACATTCAAATATTGGAACTAGATAAGGTTTTACTTCAGAAAAACTTTGGGAAGTGAACTAGATCCAGAAATTTCCTATAGGAACATGATAGCGAAAGTTTTGTTTGAGCAGAATAAGCTGGTAGATGTGTAAACTTTTACATCCTGCAAAATGTTATCATTATACTGTGAATTATAGGAATCATATTCTGGGACCCTTAACGAAAGACCATGCCTGTCTCAACTATGTTAAACTAGTTGACATATTCCTTGAAGAAAAGAAGAGAATTATAAAATGTAAAGATCTGAGTGCTCAAACTTCAATCCCAATGAGCATGTATTGGATGCTCTTGCAGAATACACCACAGCCCATCAAATGATTTCAGAAACTAAAAATGTTCTGGAAACAGATCTTTCACAGGAGTGATTGAGGTACATGCAACATCAGTGCCAGGCTGTCCTTTTTGTTCATTATCTATGCTCCATACTGAAGTTTCATCAATAGCAACAATGTAAAGTTACTTATATCAATTGTTCACTTATGAGCTTAGGATAAATGGCCCATCACTTGCTTTTCAGATAACACATTCTTTCATGCTTACCCTGTAGAAAAACAAAAATGTTAATTTTCACACTAGAGTAAGAAGGAACACAAATCATACCTGTTTATACTCCATTAGCTCTAACTGAAGCTGCTGGATTTCACGACGGAGCAGAGTAATTGTTTGACTAGACTTATCCTGATTTACCATTACCCTGTTTTTGATATTTTTAGCTCTGTTGGCATATTTCAATGTGTTTAGGGTTTCCATAAAGTCCCGGTCAGATGGAGAAACACAGGCTATCATCAAAGTTTGACTGGTGAAAAGAAATAAATGTGTGTATATATATACATATTAAACAAATATCTGATTTAAGAATTAGTGATAATCTCATGTTTTAAAGGTGAAATTTACAAAGTATATGATATGATATTATGTTCCGAGAAATACTATACATGAATGTGGTAAACTCTTCTCTGATAATGCTTGCTGTAAAGGGTAAGCATTAGATGTCCAGTACATATGAATGCTCCTGGTATAAAACAGTCAATGTCTTGAATGTTACAGGGTTCTCCAAAAGTAATTAACTAAAGCTATAAAGTTCATCCCCTCATAACATTGATAACTTTATATTTACTGTTTTGATATTTCTTCTAATATTTTGTAACTTAAAAATACCCTGGATTATTATTTTTTAATTCTTACTCCTTAAAGTAAGCAACATATAAAGAATTATCAGAAAAAACAAAATGGTTCAAATTTATTACATGACTATCATTAACAGGGAATAACTTCATTTATTACTACTTCATAGACAGTTACCAAACATTAATCATTTAACATTATTTTGGTTTTCTACTATTAACATTGCTCAAGTATTAATTTTCTAACCTGATATCTTACAGTATTCAAAATATTTACCTATTTCCTCCTAAAGAATCCTGAAGCAACCTTGTAAGTTTAGAATCTCTGTATGGAACATGAGTGACTTTACGTGACTTGTCCCCTAGTGCCGAGATGACATTTCCAAGAGCTAAAAGTCCACAGTTGATTGAGATTCCTTCTTTAGCCCTATCTCCAGTTGCCCCTGTTCTCTTTAGCCTCTCTGAGCCTGCCAGATCCACAAAATGAAACTTAGCTGTTAGTGTTTCAAATTCATTCATCACCTCACCATTCTGAGTTGGAGCTGATATCTCTGTACTCTCATCAGAAGAGAGAGATAAATGAGGCTGGAAAAAAAAAAGAAACTATAAAATCCACATGTTTATTAATTTTTAATTGTAGTAAAGTTAACACATCTCTAAAATGAATGCTTAATATGTTTTTTCTCTACAATTTAGCTTTAATGAAATAATCATCTACAATATTAATATACAGATATATAACTTTATAGGTTTGAGAACTTTAATGGACTGCAACTGTCTGTTGAAGGAAAAAAGAGCTGAAGATTTTGCTTCTATACTAAAGACGTCAGTACAGAAGTCAAAATGTTGTCTCCTTTTCTTTCAAAAGGCAACTACAGTGAATTAAAGTTCTGAAACCTACTGTGTCTACTTTGAAACTACATAACATTCTTATTTATTACCTGTTAACTTGGTAGTTACATTCAGAATATAAATAATGTAGTTTATAAATCTCAAGTCTTGTTAACTTGGTAGTTACATTCAGAATATAAATAATGTAGTTTATAAATCTCAAGTC
>NW_013665818.1:387694-417600 GCF_000517525.1 Limulus polyphemus | reverse complement strand
CTGTTAACTTGGTAGTTACATTCAGAATATAAATAATGTAGTTTATAAATCTCAAGTCTTGTTAACTTGGTAGTTACATTCAGAATATAAATAATGTAGTTTATAAATCTCAAGTCTTGTTAACTTGGTAGTTACATTCAGAATATAAATAATGCAGTTTATGAATCTCAGGTCTGATCTATCTGAATAATAATAATAACTTTAACTGACATTCTCTATAACTGAAAAAAAGATTTTCCCCTAGAAAGTTTAACCGAGTGGAAACCTACAGTAACAAATATTTTTGGAGCAACAAAATCCATATCTTTTATTTTCAGATATTTTGGAAAGATTTGATTTTTTTATTCTAAAATAATTCTAAATTGAAAGTATATAAACTACTAAAAGACTTACTTCAAAAGTGACAACACGCTGCTGCTTAACATGTATTGTAAAAATGGCATGTGAACGAGATGATTGAACGTTCATATTTGTACTAGCCGTTGTTCTACACAAGGCTCCTACTTTTAAATACTGGAGAGTCTACAAGAAAAAACTTGTGTTATTATAATACATTCTATTTAGTTTAATAAGTAGTCATCAGTAAACACTTTTTTATCTACTAAACACACCTGTGACATCATATTTAAAATATTTCTAAATACTGTAATCAGGATAAAACTTTAACACAATCTGTATCAAACACTAATAACTTAACCTATTTGGTTATTAGCTAGTAATAAAAATCATAATTTTGTAAAAGGCAGTGTGTTAACTTCTAGAAAACAGCACAGCAACAAAAAAATACAGACAAAATAAGTATTATTTACACACTGATGAGTGATGTTTTATTCTTTTAAAATAACAACAAAGAATCATGAGTTTCACAACTAAAGTTCTTTTCATAGACAAGATTTATATTTCGAGAAATAGATTTTTAAATTTCACTGTAACTGACTGATATAGAATATTAAAAAGAAATCAGCTAACAATTTGCAACTCAAGTCTTTTGTAACCTCTTTATATTAACCTAATTAATTCCTAAATAAAATGATTATAAAGTAAAAAGAGAAACACAAATAAATGTCTGAGTTCCTGAAAAAATAAATCTCTTTACTTCAATAAAGAGTGCAGAGATTTGATTGACTTGCCTCCAAATAGTGTGGCTAGGTGTTGTCCCACTCTGACCTAGCACAATTGCATAAAATTTGCAAGACTAGATCTAGTCATGGTAATCAAACGATAAGTCTTGGTGAATCAAAACTTTTCTCTCCACATTTTCACGATGCTGTTGGCCAGGCTTGTGCCCAACATGCCATTTCTAATTGTTTGATCAAGCAGTAGTCCTAGAATATGACTAGACCTATGTTGCTTGGCTAAATTTGAAGATGTGTATATCTTCCAATTCTTCATTCTCAAAGGCTTTGAATTTTGTACAAGAAAATAGTTCAATATTTTAAGCTTTTAGAATATATTGTATCAATTTTTTGTGTTTCTTGAACAGAATTTTCAAACTGTTATCCCATAAAAACAATCCATGATTACCTGTGGGTGTACATTGGCCCAGTTATCAGGTGAATAAAAACAATCCATGATTACCTGTGGGTGTACATTGGCCCAGTTATCAGGTGAATAAAAACAATCCATGATTACCTATGGGTGTACATTGGCCCAGTTATCAGGTGAATAAAAACAATCCATGATTACTTGTGGGTGTACATTGGCCCAGTTATCAGGTGAATAAAAACAATCCATGATTACCTGTGGGTGTACATTGGCCCAGTTATCAGGTGAATAAAAACAATCCATGATTACCTGTGGGTGTACATTGGCCCAGTTATCAGGCAAAAATAATTTGATGACAACTTGACAAGCATCATTATTAGGAGTGTACAGAATACAAGTCACCCAGGTACAAAATTCAAAATTTTTGAGTTAAGTACAGAAAATGATATGCAATCATTTGTTAGAAAACTATTAAGGTAGCTAATTCTGACATCTCTCTCTCTACTACATATACACAAACAAGCAATCAAACACAACACAAGTATGCTTAAATGTGCATGTACATATTATTCATTAAGTGTTCATCTTATCTATTATACAGATGCACAAACACAAGAGCAGTTATAAAAACCTATAGTCAAAGACATTGGAAACAACAATCTTTGGATGCTGATGACCACTAGCCTTATCATATCAAATCCAGTCCATGCCTTCAATCAGAAAGTGCCAACCACAACTGCAAAAACAATCTCATAGAAACTACAACTTTCATTGCTTATGACAATCAACCTCATCAAATTGAATCAAGCCCCTACCATCAGATAGAAATCAATTATTGCAATGGAAATGAAGATGCTAACCCATCTTTTACATTCAACATTGGAACATGGACACAAGCTTTTGATGAAATGAGAGATTTAGTTTGTGCATCGGAGATTACCTCTTGCCATTACATGGATGCAGATTTCAGTGCATCTACAAAATTGATTCTTGGTGACAAGTGTAAATGCCAGTGCTCAAAGATATTTATCGCAAGCAATTGAACAGAGAAAAGGGTCGAAAGAGACAGGCTTTGATACTCACCATCAAAGGGGAATGTCTTCTGTATTATATGCACATGATTTTAACTGCAATGCCACAAGGGAATTTAGCCAGCACAAAACAAGCTTAATGCATCAAAGCTGCATTACCAAAATTGTTGTTCATAAAACTAAAAGTAGACAAATCAAAAAGACTAAATAATCTTTAGATACATTTTACATGATGGCCCTATAGAGAGATTTGCCACATTCTTCCCAATAAGCAATCACACAGGTACAGAACTTATTAATTTTGTTGAAAAGAATGATACAAGAATTCAATCTTACAACAATGCATACAGTATGAATAGACAAAAGAAAAAAAAAAGAAATTCATGATGGAATGACTGGGATGCTGGGGACAGTGATTTTTCACTCTCTATTCAATATAAAGTTCAGACTTTCTTAACAACAACTGAAACTGTCACTGCATTAGACAACAGAATAGTGGCTCATGAAAACGTCAACTGCAAATCTAGGTTTCTACAAAACTTAAAAGTCCATGCCTACAGTGGACCTCCAAAATGCCATCAAAAAGCTGATTAGTACATATCCTATGTACTTGGAGAGTTGCAAAGAAGAAATTGTTGAATTTGCTGCCCTTTGCAAGGCAGGATTCATTGAAAGGCCACCAGAATCCAAGAAACAAAGTATGCTAAGAATGATATGCAACCAATTTTTGAAATCAACTTTCCCAAAGATAATATCATATCGAGCAATTACTTGGGGGGGGGGGGGGAAGATTGTTCTCAACACTAAAAATGTTAAAGAATACACTTCGATCAAGATAGGGTAAATGCATTGGTACTTTTGTGCACAGAAAATTACTTATTAGAATTGCATTTGCTACAAAAAGAGCTAGAAAGACAGTATTTTAACCAAGTACAGATGACATGATCTGCTACTACTGTTGGGCATACTATGTGAGTATGAGCGTGATCAAAGTGCATGTTTGGGTGTGCGTGTGAATGCTCGAGTTGTTATGCGTATGTGGTTTCTTTCTGTCTATATATTTTATTGTCCAAATTTTGTCTGTGTTAGAACACTACTTTTCCTAAAAAAGTTTAACCCAGGTCCATCTGACACTTAATCCATCCCTACTTACCTCTTCTGGGGAAGTAACATTACGTGTAGTCACCCCTACTGTATAAATATCTCCTTTGGAGTCTTCGTGTATCTTGATGTGTGACCTTTTCATCTGTATGAAAATAATAATTATAAATCCCCATTCTTTAAACAACAAAATATTTTGTTATTAATAATGTCTATCAGTATATTCTTTCATAAACTTTTATTAAATTTCTACTACATAAACATAATCATGAAAAGAATTTGTGGCGTATTTATAGAATAATTATTGGTAAAAATCAGTTAGATTAACAACTTCTAATATACAGAAAAGGGAGTGCATTTTGGTAACACTAAATTCCAACAATGCTTTTATGCAACAAAAGTATAACCTAATATTGTTGTTAGTCTATGTACTGAAAGTACTGAATGTATAGGCAACAAAACTGGAAAAATATTTGCTGATTTCTTAACTTAGTCTCCACTGATAAAAAAGGTTTGTGTTTTATTAAAAATGTTAGTGATATAACAGAAAATAGCTTAATTCAGAAACGATTTAAGTATAAAAATTGAATCAATATTTACTTTCATAATACATTTTATGCACTTGGCTCTAGGCTAGCTGATCCCACACTATGTCTTTATTTTAGGCTTATTATGTACCAACACTCACTACATTTATAAGGTTTCACGGCACACACACACAACCTCATGGCCCCCTTGAACCCGTCACTAAAATCATAATTGGCAGATAGTAATTGAACTATTCCATCTGGATAAATGCATTTTGGCTTTAATGACTCCTCCTATTTCGAGAAATCAATCATGACATGACACACACTGGCTTTTATATAGGTTAGATACAATGCAAACACATACATAACTGATATTTAAGAAAAGATTGTTCACACCCACATGGGATATGTATATTTACAATAAAATAGAAGATACTCTGTACCCCAAGTATTGATGCCACAAATTCTGGAAAGATTAATTACTTTCAAATAACCAACTGATATAAGATTTATAAAGCCACAACATAAAGCTAAATTTTGTGTTCAGTAGTAGCTTCCAATTTTAGTGGTAACTAGACTCAGACAAAATAAACTTCACATAACCTTATTCAGTGGTTCTTTATAAATTCTGTCAGCATAGTTTGTTCCTCAAAGCAATAAGATCAACATCACTAATAATGAATATTCATTATTTATAATACATTGAGAGATATCACCATGGCACTTCATTCATTTACCATTCTTGTGGTACAATTATCTTTATTCATCATATTCACATCCATAGTTGGTCTAAATAATTTCCCACTCAAACTTTATTCCATGAAAAAACATATACTTATTCACTCTCAAAATAATATTTTTGCCCATGCCAAGCATGAAAAGTCAACAACTGACATTAAATTAGAAGTCAAACTTTCCATTTAGATACAAGCCATGTTTGGTAAACTTCAATTTAAAAAAAAACAACGTCTTAATAGATATTCTGAGTATACAATAAAAATCCATTACATTTAGGCAAAATCTAATTTATTTTTTCTCTACATTAATATTCATACTTTTTTTTTTATAAGATCCATAGCTTTGGCAGAATTCTTTATATTTTTATTGCATCGATGTTAAACACTTATTTCCATAAATAACAACAAAAACATCACCTATTTTCATAAATAACAACAAAAACACAACTTATTTTAACAAATAACAACAAAAACCACTTATTTTCACAAATAACAACAAAAACATCACTTATTTTCACAAATAACAACAAAAACATCACCTATTTTCACAAATAACAACAAAAACATCACCTATTTTCACAAATAACAACAAAACACCACTTATTTCCATAAATAACAAAAACACCACCTATTTTCATAAATAACAACAAAAACACCACTTATTTTCACAAATAACAACAAAAACACTACTTATTTTCATAAATAACAACAAAAACATCACTTATTTTCACAAATAACAACAAAAACACCACTTATTTTGGTAAATAACATCTACACTTGCTTACTCTTTCATCAGATTCTTTTGCTGCATCCAGTAAATCAATGATTTCTTCATTATAAAGCTGAGGAGAGATAAAAATCATGGTAAGATAAATAAAATGATTTATTAAGGCATGGAAAAATGTAATGAAAAAGTAATGACTTTTAATATTCAGAGAAGACAGTTAAATACTTATCTCAGTTTATGAATATATCTGAAATGGTATGGAAACAATTCAGTTTATGTATAGAATGTTACAAGTAGATTTGATTGATTAAAGATATATTTTTAAATATTCAAGGTAAACATATTCCTTATAGAAAGAAAGGAGTAGTTGCAAGTAAAAAAACCAGGTTGGCTCACAAAGAGTTTAAGAGATAAAATTAAACAAAAGCATAATAAAGTTAAGAAATTTAAATTGACTGGTATGACACAAGATTTAGAAGATTATAGAAAATCAAGAAAGATGGTTAAACAGGAAATTAGGACATCAAAATAGATGTATGAAAAAAAGGTTGGCAAAAATGTTAAAATTAACAGTAAGGATTTCTTTAAATACATTAAGGGTTAACAAAATATTAGGATGGAGTAGGAATTCTGAGGGATGATAAAGGAAGTCTCATATTTGATGATTATGAGATGGGTTAGTTATTAAATTCTACTATTTCTTCAGTTTTTAATGAGGGAAAATCTTGCCTTACAAATCTTTTGACATTCTTTGTAAAGGTTACTGCTTATATAGATGAGAGTAAAAATGTAGATTTGGTGTATCTGAGCTTTCAGAAAGCATCTGACAAAAGACTTGTATAAACATTATTTCTATACATGAAGGGGATAAGTTAGCTAATTCAATAGAAGAGTGGCTGGATGGAAGAAAGCTGAGGGTTGTTATAAATGGAGTTCAGTCAAACTGGATTAATGTTACAAGTGGGGTATCTCAGGGCTCAGTCTTAGGACCTTTGCTCTTTTGGATTTACATAACTGATATAGATGAAGGAATGGTCTATAAATTACTTAAATTTGCTGATGATATTAAAGTATTGAATGTCGCTGCTTTACAAGAGGATCTAAATCAATTAGTGAGTTGGCCATATAAATGTAAGATGGGTTTTAATTATAATAAATGCATGTGGGTTATCATAATTTGAATGTAATAACCTTCACAGTATTATGAAAGAAAGGGGATCTTGGTGTAGTGGTTGATCAGTCTCTTAAGCCATCCAAGAAGTGTGCTGTTGCTAGTTCTAGGGCAAATAGGATTTTAAGTTGTATCTACAGAAATACTGAATACAAGTCTAAACAGGTTATAATGTTATTGTATAGTTCACTGGTTAGGCCACATTTGGGCTTCTTAACTTAGGAAGGACACTGAATTGTTGGAAAGGGTTCATCAGAGGGCTACTAAAATTGTGCCTGGGATGAAGGGGTTTTCATAAGAGGAGAGGTTAAGATCTCTGAAATTGTTTCTCATGAAAAAAGAAAAGTTAGAAGGTATCTGATAAGTTGTTTCCTTTGAATGTTGTGGAGGCAGTATAATTTAAATGAGTTTAATAGAAAGCTTGATAACTGTATGAATGATAATGGCTGCCTTTGAGGTTTTTATCCATATTTTAGTTAATAGTTTTAGTTTAGTTTAAAGGATAGGAGCCCAGATGGACCAATATGTCCCTAAACATTTTGTTATGTTAAGAATTGAAATTCCCAGTTAAAGTAGTTTAATTGGTTTAACTTACATATCTTGTGGTATTTCATTAATAAAAGTAATACATCATTTAAACCATATGATTTCAACTCATAATGTTTGGAAATGTTGTGATTTTCAACAACTCTCAGTTTATTGTTGAAAAATAATATTATTTAACAATGACAGAACATCAAGTTGATAAGAGTGTTGTTTTACTCTGCTCAGTAGCCAATGATTGTCAATATAAATCACTGTAAATATTAAGTTTTCCCTAATAATTTTCCTACTAGTATTATTTTAAGGTGAGTTCAAATGAATATTTAGTGATGAACTGTCATTGAGTAGTGAAAGTTGCTCTAAAATCAAAACTTTTATCATAGTAGATTATGTATTTAATGCATTATTCAACATGGTCATCCTATTTCTTATATTCCACAGTTTCAAGCCCTTTAGAAAGTAATGAAGACTGTGTTTTGACCTAGTATTAGAAGGTGTTACAAATATACATTCAACCATTTTAATCTCATACAAGTCAAAAAATAAATTAACGAACAAACCCAATCATTTTCAGAACATAGCTGGAGAACATTAATTTCTCAAAAAAATGTAAGAAGTTTTATCATGCCATGTAATGTCTAGAAAGGGCCATTTATAATTGTCTTACCAATGCAGTGCCATATCTTTCCCAGACAAAACTGGAGACAAAATAAATTATTGTGTAAGCATTGCACAAAAAGCAGGGAGACATGCTCTTTTGAATTTAGTCTCACTATCAAAAATAAGTTTGTTAAGCTTTTCATTGAACTTGTATGAATAAATATGTTGCAATAATTTAATTGTATAAAAAAATATAAAGATAATTAGAGGTGCTTTAAGATATCCAAAAAACAAATTTAATATAATTAAAATGCAATAAGAAATACAATGTAATATCTATATATATAAAGTACAAAAATCTGTGTTGTATGTCTGTCTGTTATTTAACTACTCCTAGGTCACTGAGTCAATCTCAACCAAACTTTGTGGGAAGACAGTTTAGAACAAGAAACATGTTATTGGAGAGTTCACAACTCCCTCCACCCCTCACTATTGCTGCTATTGAACATTTATTATCTTTGATGTAAGTTAACATTAACTACATTCATAGATGGTGCCACATTCTTACAAAAGAAAAAAACTATTAAACTTTTCATAACACAACATACACACAGTGGGCACACAAACGTCTTGTATATCTCATAGAGAGCAGCATTCTACGGAGGAATGCAATGGAAAAAATGGCCACCACTATTGCAATAGTACATAAACTCACAGAAAGTTTCTACTCCAAGAGCAACAATAAGGCTGATATGAAGAGCAGTTTCTTGAGTTATATCCACTTCCTACTTTGATCCATGGCTTTTCAACTTTGGCCCATAAAACACTTCTAAGGCCAATGACCATCAATTAATTAATCATGTGAAACACTGTGGAAGGACATTAAAAGGTGGGTCTTGAAAGCAGGTAAGAGAAAGTACCCCTACCACCACTATCTCTTCCTACAAAGTCACTCTGACCATTGCACAGTATATACATATTGAGTTTTTAAAGCTTATACAAAACTTTTGGTGAGGTAATAATGAATACTGTAATAATATGTTATGTTACAAATAAATTGTGTGACAGGATTTTTGTGTTATTTATCATAGCATCCATCCACGCATTTTTTTTCAAGTTCATAACCCGGCAAAGAACAGATGCATCAGCTTGTTTAATATAAGACATAAAAAGTATGGAATGAAATACATGCACACACTGGAAACAAATAAAAAGATGTTTTGGACATTTTTACATGTTGCTAAATAAAAGTTGTTGGTTGAATCTCATAAAAAAACACTTAAGGACTACCTGCACTAGTCATCCCTAATTTAGAAGTGATGGACTACCCACTGCCAACTCTTGAGCTACCCTTTACCAAGGAATAGTAGGATAGACTGTCATTATAATGCCCCATGGCTAAAAGAAGAGTTATTCAGTGATGGGTTTTGATCCCAAAACCCACAGATTGAAATTTGACTATCCTAACCATCAGACCATGCCAGTCTTAAATAACAGTATATTTCAGAAATAATTTTAAATGTACAATGGCATATATCAATAACCCACAAAACAACTAAAGACTTTATCAATATATTATTCAAAATATTTAGTATATTAGTGCAAAATTTTACATTTAGTAACACAGCTCAGTATACTTAAATTCACTAAATTTTCCTGTAGTCCTTGTAAAACTACTTATAAAACAGTTATCTTTAGATTGTGCAGTGACAATTAAGATTATATTGTTCATTATTAACAATAATGAGTAAACCTAACAATAAAAGAATATCAGATAATATGAAGTACCTCCATAAACTGAGTGGTCACTTTAAATTCTGGTGGTGGTTCTCCTTTTTCTCGTGCTTCTTGCTGTCGTTCATGAATAACCCTAAACAAATGTTCAACAGCTCGTGGAACAATACCTCTTTCCTCAGCATTAAGATTGAGATCAAAGCCCGTACCCATGGTGTACGTTTTTCCAGAACCAGTCTAAAACAGAAAATTATATGCTATACATAAGAAAATGTACTGAAACACCAACTCATAGATTCCATAGAAATAATAAGATGTGTTAAGTTTATGTAATATATCTGTAAAAGTTATTGCAATTTATTGAATAAGATAATTTCACATTATAGATGTCATAGCAAGATATTGCAACCATTTAAACATAATTTATGTGTTTTGCAAAGATGTTTGCATATACAAAATTATTAAAATATGTTTAATAAATCAAGTGTAATGAAAATTATTATATTTTGAAAACACAAAAATTGTTATAGTAGCCTGTATAACAGAATATTTCATCACTCAGTCTGCGAGTCAGAAAAACATGTTTGATTCCCAAACTAAGTCTTTGCACTCTCTGTGAAATTCTGAATAAAGGTTTGAGCTTCTTGAAATATCCAAACTATCTACCAGCATGGCCAAATTTACACAAGTTTCTTGGCTATGAGAGAGTAAAACCCCAATTCAAAATCTCACACAAAACATACTAGTAGCTACACAAGTTGAGTAATACAAGACCTGATTTCTCAACTCCTTAAATCTGTTTTCTCCAAGTTTTTGGGAGTTCTGTCAACAGAGATAGCCAAGGAAGACTAAATGGAGCTTTTGCTCAGTGAAGCTTATTTTCCACTGTAAGGTGGCTAATTTCAGTATCTGCCTGAACATGAACACTTCTATTATTTTGTGCAAGAGGAACATAGTCCAGCCAATCCCTTAAACTCTGCATCATCACTGTAAAATAATATTAAGAGGAGAGTTCTTTTGGCAGTAGTGTTTTTTTTTTAGGTTAACAGACCAAGCCCCCAAATTTGGTCTTATTGATTAACAGACTGGTTAATAATAAGTTATGTGGTTAATAAACTTAATTGTAAAATGTCATAGCACAGACAAATCTTCACAGAACTTGGGTTGCTAATGCAGGATCAGAGAGCAATAATGAAGTCACTTTGTGGCCTTTTAAAACTGAAACTACAATAAGTGATGAACTACATAAAAAAATATAAAAAAACAGAACTTCATGTTTCCATATAAATCACAAAATGAAAAAAATCTGAAAAATACATTTGACAAGAATCACTTAAAATCTTTGTGTAAGGAATTGTACCATCAACAATGCACAAAGAACAGAACATTTTGAAAATCTTAGAAAGAAAACTTGACCTTAGAGCATACTTCAAGGTGGCATTACAGAAGAAAAATATTTAAAAAAAATAAACAGAAAAAAATGTGAGCAGTTAGGTATATTTCATAAAGTATGTTAAGATCTGACCAGAAAAAACAAATATTTTTAATAGATTCTAACATTCTTACCTTGTTAAACTTGTACATATAATAGAGAGTACAATTTCATACGTATAAGTTGAAAAATGCAGTCTTAACTTACCCAGTCATATCATAACCTTAATATAAATAATCAATGAAGAAAGTTTTCAAGCCATACAAGCTTAATACTATTTTAAGAGTTTTTGAGACTTTTCCCAAAGACAAAATATCAAGTATAAGAAAATGTGTACCAAGAAATGTAGACTCAATTGAAACTTAGATTTATTCTTAAAGAGCTGTTGAAGTAGGATAATGTAACCAGAATATAAAACAATCTTGTAAATTTAGTGCCTATACTACAAATCAGAGAAAATTAAACTAAACTAGTTGAATACATTAGATAGTGTTTCACAGATGATAGGATATCTTTTTGTACTACAGCCCAAAGTTTCCAAGTTTTACATGTCACACCTAATGTAAGCCAGTGTAAGATACACAAAAAAAGTCATGAGATTAGGCAAACTAATTAATGAATCTACCTCTGGAAGAGGAGTATGATGTACAATCTTGAAAAATAATACATGTGACCATGCTCAAAGTAATCACACACATACCAAAAAATCTGATGAGACAAAAATTAGTTATTTTGGGATCTACTTGAGACACCACACCTGTGAAAGCAGGTTTCTTCTATCATCTCTTCACATTCAATTCACCAGAAACTATTATGATTTAATCAATCTCTACATGGATTTTCTATATTACGATAATGCTAAACAGTAAATATGAATAATGACAGAAACTGACTTAAAAAAATTCATGTTAAATAAATGTATTGGTCAATTAAAATGAAGTATCTTTAACTATAAACTGAACTGCACAGCCAAGCAGTTTGATCAGAGGTCACTAGGTATTGAACCCTTTATCTGTGCAATATGCCAGTTGTTTCAAGGATGCAGGGATGTTCCTGCTCATCGCAGTATGTTTTATTTTTTTTAAAGATCCTGACACGTCGCAGTGGAGGGAAATGTTTTTAGTAGCCATGGGATAAATGTAAATTTTGCTGTCACCACATATAAATGTTTGTTCAGATGTATCCAAAAGTCACAGCAAACAGGTTAAAAGATTCAGAGCTCAGACCAACACGTGCAGGAATTTTTGGCATTTTAGTATGATATTGATCATGGTTTTCTATTCAAGTGTTCAATACAAAAATGGGTAGGTTTCATGTATATTTGAAATGATAGAACCAATGCATACAATTATTCTGATGAACACAGTCTGAAGTATACATTAGACCTATTATTTTTACAATTACCTTTTAATTTTGTTTCAAAATACAGCAGTCCCTGGTAGATAAAACCCCTCCCAATAACAACTTCCTTTTAAATATGACTTTTTTTTTCTGTGCATGGAATGATTTTACATTGATCTGACCTCCCACAGATGTGAGATACAACCATGATTTTTAGGTGGGAAGTTGAATAATGACTTCTCTATAATGACTTTTCTTCATATCAATAATGAAATTACACAAATACAGTGTATACAGTATGGAACAGAGAGGTTACAAGACCGGAGATTGCTTCACAGCTTAGTCTCTTGGTACCACAGGGTGTCCAAATCAAACTCCTTGGTAGGTATTTTGGTTTAAAAACTTTCAGGTCCTGAAAAGTAACGAGGGGTGGTCAGAAACCGCTGTTTGTCTACACCCTGCTCATGGAACTAAGGTTTATCCATTTAGTGCATGTAGTAGATTTTGAGCTAGTGTTAAATATCTTGATTTAGATTTATTAGCAGGGTGTGAAGATTATTAACTCACAGTTTGTTGAGTGACAGACTCGACTAAACCGTGTAGTAAGCACGGCCAATGAAATGCCTCAAGGCATCTGGGAAAGCTGTGAATGTCTCAAGCTGAGAACAGGAAGTTGCTGTGAAGAAGAAGACTCAAAGTGTTGATATAAAAATGTAACATGGATGTTGATATAGACCAAAGTTATGACAAAAGCAACAAAATAAATGAGACATGGAAACAAGAGAATTTTTAGTCAACTTGAAATTGTTTTAATGCAACATATTACATTTCATGTAATATTTGTATTCAGAAAGGATTACTTTATTAGATTGGCTAGAGCCTAGCCAATCTATTTGGTTCATATATTTATTCTTATTTATTTATTGGTTCTTTTAAATTCATAGAATGGTTCCTTTTCAGAGCTGGGATCAAAGGATCCAAATTTCAAGGTGAAATATTGGTTTAGGGTAGGGCTATTTTGTTCTATTAAGGTACGTAGTTTCCAATGTTTGGTTCTTTGTTTAAAATTACAGCATTTTGTATAGTTATACCGTGGATTTTTTTAGTTGCAATGTCGGTAAATATGCGATGTTTATTATATTCTGATGTAGAATTCTGGATATTTATTGCATGCTACTTTATAAATTGATACCAAAATCGTGTGCTGAAAACTAACAACGAAATGCTTCTTGATAATAATAATAACTGCCAAACTTGTGAACATTCAGAGTGACTTCATTAAATGTGCAAGATAAACAAAGATGGATGCATTTTTATGAAATAAATTTTGTGTTAGTTCGTAATATTTTATATGTATGTAATAAAAATGTGATACGTGGATGTTTATGAAACAAGTGTGATCAATGAATAAGTTATTTTACATAAAACACAAACAAAGCAATTTACGTTATCTTTATTGAACTGTTATCCATCATAACTATTAGTATACTGTGTACTAAATTGCTATGTTATCTGACTACCTATACAGTATGAGATGAAACTTTTTTATCATGGCAGATAGGTCAGTCGTATCTAAGAAAAAAGAAGACATTCTTATGATTTACCTTTTCTTGGTTTAATGTGGAACTACAAATTTGTCACTGCTGTCATATTAACATAGCTGTGTATGCTACCTCTTTAATGGAGCTAACACCACAACATGAAAAATAGTGTTGCTATTGTTGTTACTACATATTTATAAATATAGCAGTGCTATCGCTACCACTACTTTTGAAACTGACATTTTTCATGATAATTTTTTGTGTCAATGGATAATGTAAGAATGAAAAACAAATATTTATAGGTAAATGCTAATACTTTATTGTTATGATATCATAATACAGAATTCTCAGAGCAGCCTATCCATATTTGTGAACGATGAGAGGAAAGCAGCTAACAACCACACAGTCTTAGATGCATTCAATATCAGTACTTAACAAACACAACATCAACAAAAAAATGAATATGATGACAGTAATGACACTAATAAATGAGCTAATAAGCTAATATGAAATAATAAATCTAATATTAGAAGATATTACATCCTTTATTATATTTGTTCAATTTCATTGTTGTTTTAATTTGTGATTTAATTTCAGTAGCATCAACTTCTTTAAATTGTTATTCATCAATCTAACTCTTTTATGGCTTCATAATGGCTTTCCCTGTGAGAAAATGCATTCTATAGCTGCACTCAATAGAATGGCATATTGAAGTAAATGACTTAAAAGCTGGTAAAGGGAACAAGCTTAATTCTATATCTTTCAAAGTAAATGGTTCTTTGCTCAGGAATAGCATTATTTAATCATTTATACTTTGGGATAATATACTTGCAGATTTTGCTTGTTGTTTAAAGCACACAAAGAAGTCTTTTGTCATTTCCCTAGTGCTCATAAATTAAGAAAAATCACTTAAATCAGCATTTGCTAAACTTTCATCACCTCCACATTCCATCTTCTCTGAAAGTATTTTAATCATCATTTCTTTTACAGTTTCTTTCCTAGCATATGAGTTAATCCAAATCATTTTAAACCATGGGTGAAGACCAGCTGAGAAAACATGATAGTTATTGACAAATGCAACTTCAAATGGCTTCTCAATTCCCGAAATCAGAGCATTAACAAGTGGCTTGCAAGTCTAGAATGATTTACCCCAAAATCTTTAAGTTTTGTCAAACATGCAGTAAGTGTTGGCAGAAATAGGCTTTAGTTTCACAATGAAGTAAATTCAGTAAGATTCTTACAGGTCATATGACAATTACATATTCTTTGATGAAGATTATATCCAAATGGTTGAAACGAGCATTGTCCTACTCATCACACACTTTACTGATTGAATACTCTTTCTTTGTTAGTATATTCTTTGTACTAATGAATGCATCATACATCAAATTCCTCCTCGTTCGTAGAGCACGGAACAACAAAACGTTTGTCCAGTTCTTGTTATATACAGTCAGCTGCTACAGCTCTGTTTGTTCCAAAACAAATTGGCCTTCACAATTGCTGATTGGGACCTACCATCCCTCAAAGCCTTTTATTTATTACTGGTTGCTACTAAATTGAGTGTATGTGCCACACATCAAAGATGCTCTGGAGAAATCAAACCTCACTGGACTCTATATATATCGCTATTAATTATACTGGAAATGCTGTGGAAGTTCATCTCATTTTCTTGTTCTTTATCACTTATTAATTTGAGTGTCTTTTGCTCTGCTTTGGAATCACTTGCATCACTACTTACAAGTTCAGATCTTGATTCAGTGGAGAAGATCCTGCAAAAACAAATAGTAAAATATAAAAATGGTTGTGTATACAATGTGTGGCATGACTGAGTAACACCATCTTGGTATGGTATTGCCGTATTGGCATTGTATAATAATAATAATTTAATTTCTTATACAGCACTCCTCTAGCCGTTGCCAGCCATTCAAATTGCCTGTTTTTAACCAGTCTCTACATTAGTCAAAAGCTAGGTGAAAGAGATACAATTTCAAATGACATTTAAAATATCTAATAGACTATGCACATTGCAGCTTAATAGGGAGAGTGTTCCAAAGCCTAGGAACATAGATAGAAAAAGCATGATCACCAAAATATGAGAGAGAGAGAGAGAAAACAGTACCAGTATTAATATACACTAGCTTTGACCTGCAAAACATTTGCAGTAGTTTTCATGCCCTTGCTTAAAGTTTATTATCATAGTACACAAATAAATATAGCATAAACACAAAGCTAATAACCCATAATTTAATATTATATGCATCAAGTTCTTAAATAATTTTATAACTTATAAGACAATATTTTAAAAAATCCTGAATTTCCCATAGTGTGAGAATTTCTCTGTAGGCATCCCCTCTACTCTAATTTATTCACCACCCCTCCAAGAAGTACAAAATTCAACATAAATTACTCATTATAATTTTGTCAAGCCAATTCTCAATCTGGAATCTTTATATAAAAGACTTTCTAAGGATATGTGATTTGTAGCATTTGATCGAGTAATTTAAGAGAAAAGATCCAGACAGAAAATCAGACGCAAGTGTATTATCTATATAGATTAAGATTAATATACATCATATATGTCGTTTATTGATATAAGATGTACTAATAAACAAAATATACTATAAAAATACTGCAATTAACCTGAATGCCTAGACAAAGTTTGATGCACTGTCAGTAATGGTTTTGGTAATCATGTTTTGAATGCAATATTTCATGTGAACTGCTTCCAGTTCCTTGGCAATCAAGTCATAGGTGTGGTGGTTAATGAGATGGCAGAAAGCAAGAACTGCATGTTCCCTCTTTAGGCTTTCTGGATCATTACGATGCACAGTCAACTTCCAGATAGGATCTATAAAAATAGACAATGCAAAGCTAAACTAGTGAATGCAAAATGCCACATTGTACACATTCACTGCAATTGATATGCTGAAGCCTATTTCAAGCCTCATTCTATTATTATATGTTTTTAATTTAAGGAACTGCAATAATTTTTATTATTCATAGATTAAAAAATGTTAATTTATTACAACTTACTTGTTGCAGCATCTCCAACAATCAGCTGTGGTCACGAGCTACTCTAGTGTGCTAAGCTTCTCTTTCAGTTCATCTTTTTTTTTTCTGGGTGTATTTATCATTAATTTCATATGTTAGGACATTCCTACAGAAAACTGTTTTATTTGGCTGTAATGTCTAAATAGGATTTTTCAAAGCTTCCAATTAAACAAAGTTGAAAGGAAGCATTTCCTCAATGACCAAATCAGCCATAAGTGTATATATTTTACATTGGCTAACCCTCCTGGCACTAGTAGCAATGAAGGCTCCAAGAGTTGGTTGTTCTGCTTCATTTTTCCCACTTTTTTCTTTTACTAGAAGTCTCATTGGTTGAATATGACCATTATTCTTATAAGTTTACATAACCACTGTCCCGAGACTCCTAGTAAGAGAGCCCTCGTCTCTGCTGCTTCAACTGACCATCTGCTTGACCTGTTTACCTCTATTCTTCTTTGATACATGATTCAAAATCTTTGAAATTATGGGAATGTTTGTAACTAATGTATTTCTTTAGATTAAAAAATGATTTCTTATTGTCACTGTAAATATTTTTTTGGGTAAACACAACTTACACTGCAACAAAACACTTTGGGATTGGGATCCACTTCAGAGGGATATTCACTTTGTAGCAAAGGAATAACCAGTTGTAATTGCTGCTTCAATAACGTGTGGAA
Source organism: Limulus polyphemus (assembly GCF_000517525.1). Taxonomy (NCBI): domain Eukaryota; kingdom Metazoa; phylum Arthropoda; class Merostomata; order Xiphosura; family Limulidae; genus Limulus; species Limulus polyphemus. The sequence goes on along the minus strand of NW_013665818.1, from coordinate 399,902 downwards.
GTAAAGACTTAACAACTAAACTTGTGCCATTAAATAATTTTGGAGGATCGAGATTTCTATAGGTGAATTCCTGTCTGGAAACCTTTAGCAATAATTGATCATTTATGCCATGCACAGTATTATTCTGAGGTGCAAGAACTGCTCTTTTACACAATCATTAATAATTTTTACAAATATTAGGGAACAGCTTTTCCTTTAGCTCTTCTGCATTAAGTTACCACATTTTTCTGGAATAGTAATATAGTTGTTTGAATGATTGGAAATTTCCAACACTAACTTAAGAAGAAGTTTCTGAATTAAACCATTTGCTTTTGTATCACAGAAGTTATTAAAAACAGAGGAAATAAAAATAAGCCAAAAATTAACATGTACATTACGCATTAAACATAAACAACACTCTTGGCCTAACAACAATATTGTGATAGTGTTGATGCTAAGCAACAATATATAGTGTTGAGTATTACCAAAAGGAGCATAATACAAAGACAGAAACTGAATCAAAAGCCAAAAATTAGTTATAGTGGGTTTGATGAAGGAGGTGATCCTGATTGAGCTAAGATTTGAAATCAATAAAAAACTGAAATCCCAACAGTGGTTCTTTACACTAAGAAAAATCTGTCCTTGCTATAAAAAAAAAAGAAAAAGAAAGATTTTAAAAACATAACGGATATCCACAAAACTAGAAATATTAAATACTGAGTAAAGTTACCTTAATTGATCTAACACTTTCAGAAAGCAACAACACCCATAAAACAAGAAGACAGAAGGATACCACAAGAGCAAAATGAAATGCAAGTGGAAATAAACAGCACTCTAAGCTGAGTGAGACAATCTCACCTGAGATGAGATGTATTCAACACACAGTTTTCCATTACAACAATGAAACATGACATTACGAGAAGTGATATTGACTGACAGAATACTAAAGTGTACCAAAACTGTACTTCATAAAAGCACTTAAAGGCTCAATGCTGGCATAACTTTTAGAGTTATGCCATGATAAAAATAAAAAATTAACCTTAATATTACTAACAGAAAGAGAAGATTACTAACGTCAAACTTTGGTCAAACTTTTCAAGTCATCAACAGAAACACTTACAAAGTAAATAATCAATTCTTAAAGACATCCAATGAATACTTCCACAGTAAGTTTTAGAGTCATTCAAAAGAACACTTCATTATTAACTAATAATTTTAAACTCCTTGAGATGAACACTGAATTGTCACTTCATAAAACTATTAAGAAAAGAATAGCATCACTTACTACACATTTCCTAAAATCACCTAGAGGAAGTTACCAGAACAGGTGCTCTCTCTTACAAATCATCAAAAGAAATATTTCCAAAAGGTTAGTTTCACTTAGTTAATATAGTGACAATCTTTATTAAATGTATTTGCTTAACAACCCAAAACTTCTACCAACTGCCATAATTACACAGGGTAAGTAGTATTTTCCTCTTTAAGTATCAATACCAGTACGTTTGTCTGGAATTAACAAGTTTTGGAAATAAAAGACAAAAAAGTATTCAATTTTTGAGCTCAAAGCTTCAACACACCAATAATTAAATTTTTTCTTAAATTATCTAAAACTGAAGAACTGTAGTTGTAGACAAAATTTACTAGTTCAGTAACAACATTTACCTGGCCATAGGCGAAGACTGTTGCATTATATCCCTCAAAACATCTGAAAGAGACATATTTAACATTCTTACTTTACAAATCAGACCTATATTAGTTAATTGGTTATTCAAAAGTAAATAGAGTAAGAAAGTTAATTCAGTTTAACATCATCTTGGCTCATGGTACATGTAGATGGCAGCATGAATAAACCAATACTATAACCCATGTTAATAAAAATTAACAATCCTAAAAAAAAGTAATAAAAAGTTTTCCTTCTCTTATTAATACAAAGCAAAAAGTTTAACCAAATTTTATAAAAAAGAATTATTTGTTTTCTGGGCACCAAAACTAAATCAATCACATTCAAAAAGTTATAATGGTTTTAACATTTTAAGTTAGTATTTTAATACATCATGCATGTAATAATCTGTGTTAGTTTGGAAATACTTTTATTCCTTTTAATTAATGGCTCACTCAACTTGAGATTAATAGTATCTAAATAAGCTGTACATTGGTTATCTTCTCTCTTGTATAAGTTAGTTCTTAACTATTATTATTCAACTGTAAGCAGTTTTTATAAGAATGTTATTTTATAGTTATATGCATCAATAAAGCCTAGCAATTAACATATTACTAGTAACATGAGCAACATTATTTGACAAAGAAACATAACTCCTACTAGTAAAATGAACAGAAGTACCTGACAGAGAAATATAACTACCACAAGTAAAATGGACATTACTTTACAAAGAAACATGATTCGCATTAGTAAAATGGACAACATTACATGACAGAAAAATGCAACTCCAACTAGTACAATGGATGACATTGTTTGACAAAGAAATATAACTCCTACTAGTAAAATGAACAGAAGAACCTGACAGAGAAATATAACTCCCACATGTAAAATGGACATTACTTTACAAAGAAACATGATTCGCATTAGTAAAATGGACAACATTACATGACAGACAAATGCAACTCCAACTAGTAAAATGGATAACATTGTTTGATAAAGAAACATAACTCCTACTAATAAAATGGATGACATTGTTTGATAAAGAAACAGCTTCTATTAGTAAAATAGAAATAATTACTTAACAAAGAAAAATAATTCCTACTAGTAAAATGAACAACATTACATGACAGAGAAATTTAGCTCCCATTAGTAAAATGGACATTACTTAGCAAAGAAATTTATCTCCTGCTATAAAATGGACATTACCTGACAAACAAATGTAATGCCTAAGGAACTGAATAAAGAATATAGTGCTTAAAAAATATAAAAGGTCTTAATACGAATATAATTAATTATAATAATGCATTGTCAGCTTAGAAAAGGTGTTCCAACAATAACAATTGTTAAAAATAAAAACTCATAACAATTGTTGTTGTAACAAATGACTTAGATAAATAATGTTCTGACCACTGCAGTGTTTGTTGTGTCCCAACCAGTCTGATGAGCTCTGTAGTGAGCCTAACATTTTGACAGTAATGGATATGGTGAACATATGTGGTTTAAATACTGTTATACACTCTTATTCTTGAAAATCTCTAAGGAACTGAATAAAGAGTGCAGTGTGTTAAAAAATATCATAGACTTAATACTAATATCTTCAGACAAACAACTGATCTTACTCAAAATATATATACTCTAGATGAACACTAAAGTTTTAAACTCACCCATCTATCAGGTTCTTCACACATGTGTTATAGACATCTTCTTGTAAAGTTGGCATGTCAAAAACGCTGTCAAATGTAAAAGCCTTATCTTTACCCAACCAGACCTGAGGATCTCCCGCAGACACCGATGTACAAATGTGACACATGTCAATGATTTCCCGTGAAACCTGAGGACGGATTCTGAAACGACAACATTTATTTTGGTTTATACAACAGTGCTCTAAATCACTGAGTGATTAAAAACTTTTTTCCCACTCATTGTAATTAAATTTATATATGCATGCAGTTATTGCGTATCTATTGCCCAGTCAACTAGATTAAGATAAATCATTCCTAAATATCAATTCATAAAAAATGAAATGCATACTAAATTTTCACAGTAAACTTAAATCTCAAACTAAAATTTTATTAAAATATTTTGCTTTTAAAAAGCTCAGAAATAACTTTTTCTTTATGTTTGGGTAGAATGTTTAGAATGAGAGAATGACAAAATTTTGCTATAGCTCCTGAACTGCAACACATATCAAAATGGTACAAATTAACACATTCTGTGCTTAACATTTGTTAGGCTGCAATTAAATAAGGACAAAAAGCATAACAATCGAATGTACACATATATTATCTGGTATAATGTAAAGAAAATTGTTTCTGATCATTTAAACTGATTACACAAGTTTGTGATGGTAATATTGTCTTGAAATTTCTCTATGTTCTACAGTAATTCCTGTACGTTGAATTGAAAAATGATATTCATTTTTCTCCATCATGTACAGATTTTTCACAAAACGTCATGTGTACTTTTACACAAGTCAATCATTATCAATGAAATCGGGTCACATTTTGTTATGCTTAAAATGTTGACAACTACTAGCTACAGATTTCTCTAGAACCAAAACATAACAAACATTGTGGTAAATGAAATAATAATTTGATGTAATTAAGAGTTTTTTTCTCTCTGATTTGTAAAAAATCCTTACGTGATAGAAAAAAAAATTATTTTCGAAATCTGTGAAGCTGAATTATGAAGAATCCATTATTAAAACTAAAACAACTTTTATGAAGTTTAAGTTCACAGGCCTGTGTTATTTATACCATCTTCCAAATGTAAATAAAAACATAACTTAAGATTGAAATGTTACCAACTTCACAAAAACAGAAAAATGAGAATGTAAGCTAAATTTTGTTCTGATATGACTGCATCTTTATCAAGTCAAATCATAACTTTTCAAATATAATCAGCTTAGTACAACAGTGTTCGACTTTAATTTTGGATGGAATTTTACTACCCCTACTTGTGGCATTGAAGAGGAGAAAAAAAAACATCAACATTTAATGGCGTTTCTGTATTTTTCTAAGTCTTCTCTCCAAGATAAAAATTAAATTCTTATAATGAAAGAAATTAAACTAACCCAAAATGTGAAGTTTCACCTACTCACTAAGACTAGATAATGCATGAAAAGCTTTAGAATAATTAAAATTTGAGTTCATAAAAATTGGTAAGATTTTTACAGAAGAACAAAGTTAATTTACCAAATTAAAAAAAATAAAAATGCATTATCTGTAGTCCAAAGATGGTTAAAAGAAGTATTTATAAGATGTCACCAGATATAGTCACCATGAATGCACATCAATTTATGCATTTTTACTGCTTTTTTTCTCTGAAAAATTCCACACTCCATAGTTTGAAACATATTTATCACGGATTAACAGTATATTTTTTGTGACTAGTGCAAAGCTACATGATGGGTATATCTGAACTTTACCCACCACTGGTATCAAAATCCAGTTTTTAGCATATAAGTCTTTAACCTATTGTTGAGCCAGTACAAGACTGGAGTAATAACAATGCTGATTAATAACACTTTTGCTTCAACAATTATTTCTTGCATAATTAAATTATCAAATAACATTTGGCATGGGTTATTTTTACAAATGTTAATATATCACAATTATAATATAATTAACCCATGATCCATTATAATAGTAAGTTTCAGAATTTATGCTTTGAAAAAAAAAGAAGATGGAAATACGCAGAAAAATATTGAAAACAGAAAAATGATTTCACTTTGTACCTGAATTTATGCAGAATTAAATTAAGACAATGATGCTCATTTGGTCTGATAGTTTTAATTATGACCCTGATTAATATAAATACAATCCAGCAAATAAATTCACAAAAAAAATTCTTTACACACACACTGAACTTTTTTTAATTACTAATTAATACTGTCACATAAAGAGAGGCAAATTTGATAGTAGACATGAGTAAGCACAACCACATTACACTAAATTTTATAAACTGCTTTGTCACTTTTTTTGTAATTAAAATTAAAGGAGTCTACTTTAAAATATGAAATTACTTATTTATACTACTAGTTGCTAATATGTACGGTTAAATGTCACAAAAATGAAATTAGTGTATCAGCCAAAAACCAAATCAACTGTGAAATCTACCTAGCTATGTCAATGCATTAAATTAGGGATTTAATTTACCAACAGATAAGGATGTTAGTTAGTATTGACTGTCTTACTATCTCTGTCATTATCTGCCGTATTTGACTTTTAAACAGTTGTATTATGTTAGAACTTTAAGTATATATATGGGCATGGGCCAAGGATTCTTCTACAGTTGGTGATAAATTCAAACAATAAACAGACAGCATGTCACTCCACTTGTTTTAAAATAATATATTCAAAACAAGTTCAGCATATGTACAAATATTCTTTACACTATGGAGATCACAGTTGTATCTTAAACACTATACAGTTCTCTTCTTGTCAAAAGTCCACTTAGGTTAATTCAATTGCTTTATAATCCAGTTGACAAGCCGTAACTATTTTTCTCTACTTTTATTATAATAGTTTCAGTGAATAATTCACTTATGTTGCTTAGTGGATTACCAAATTTGTATCTTGAACTTCCAATAATTCTCTTCTTTTCATCAATGTCCACACTGACGGGTTCAATTAGTTTAGAACACTCTTTGACAAGACAAATTATTCTCTTTACCTCTATCAAACTGTTAATCTCACTTTAAAATATCAATTGTTAAGACTATTCACTCCCACGATGACTAACTTCACATTTTCTAACTTTTCTCTGATTGAACTTCTCTTTCACTCGAATTTACTCTGCTCCCACTCGCTTGGTCACCTCTATTTATATGTTTATCACTAAGGCCTCTAGAATCTTCTACAGCCTTGACACCAATGAATTGCACACAACATACGACTGTTACTGAGTTACGTAACCATACTTGTGATAACTTTTAATTCCCTTGTTATGAAAAACTAAACAATCATTAAATATTAACTCACAAAATAAATTAAATAATAATGCCTACACTGAACAGTCTTTTATATCCAACAATAAGCCCCTCTTCAAGAAAAATATTTACAATATTTTTTACACTATATACAAAAAATGTTCTACGTTCAGATACTAAGTCTTCTCATATAGTCTACACCAAAATGTACAGTTCTTTTGTCAGTCTCAACTCACATAGAGCCTCTGGTAGGGTTTCACCTTGACAGGATCCGTTGTCTTCATCTTGATCTTGTGTTGTCTGTATTTCCTAATCTATCTCTATACTGATAAAGTAGATTTTGTTCCTCTTTATTCTTCTTAATAGTCAGTTTTTCACTTATGTTGACATTCTTGTATGTCTCATCTCCAGTGCTCTTAGGCCTAGTAGGTCATTATCTTCTATATTGAAGTTATTGTCTTCAGATTCTGCTTCTATGACAGCCACACCTGTCATGACCATCAACAAATGCATCCATAAGGTCTTCTTCCCTCTCAAAGTACCTCTTCACCAGATTGGTGTGGTAGACCATAGTTGTTCCATCAACTTTCACTTTATAGTGCATTCTACTTATCACTTCCCGTACTATGAAAGGTCCTTTCCACCACCAGGTGAGTTTATTGTTGCCTGTATGTAGCAGAACTAAAACCTTCTGTCTGACCTTGAAATGTCAACCCTTGGCCTTCTCTCTGTCTGTGATGGGATTGATCTACCCAGTAGAACTGCTTTGATAGGTCAAGTTCAATACTTCTTTCTGGTTCTATGTTTTGTAAGTCTCTTTCTTCTTTGTCTTGTGCTTGACTTCCTCTCGGGCACTGTCCCGAAGTTTCTGTGGTGAAAGGTCTTTCTTCTGCACTTCCCTCAACGTTTTACTACATGGTTTCCTATCACCAAGTCATATACTGGTTCCTTGATACAATGGCTTCAAAGTCTCCTACATAATATGGAGTATCCACCTTTATTTTTCCAAATCACTCTGCTCAAAGTGCATATCCTTAGATTTTTCACTGAAACTCACTTTCCCCACCTTATGTCCCAAATACCAGGATTGTTGGGATCCTTTTAAATACAGCAAAAATACTCAATATCTTCTTATTGCATTATTAAGACACTTGAAACTATTAGTCCTATGAGAAGCTATCATAATCGTTGATGTAAACAACAAACAAAGTCAAAACAAATACCTGATGGATCTCCTTTAATCATTCTCCCAATCAACAATAAACTAACTAATTGCAGTTCAAAAGAAGAGCTGGATAAGGAAATACATTATCTGAAAAATGTACTGGTGAAGAGAAATGGTTATCTTATTAGTGTGGTTAGAAAATACGTAAGAACTGACAAGTTGACAGAAAAAAAAGAAAAATCATTCAGATAATTTGGTATATTGTGTAATTCCTTATGTACTTGACTTGTCAAATACCATAAAAAAGACTGTTGAAAGAAATAGAAAGGAATAGTGGAATTGACTGTCACATTATATCTCCTTCACGGCTTAAGATTAGATCCCAAGACACGCAGATTGCGAGTGGAATGCTCTAACCACCAGGTTATTATCATAAAAACATCGAACAAATTAGAGAAAGAAAAATGGCAAATCGCCCAAAAAAAGATGTTCTACTCTGTTCAAATAGACTGCTGAATCCTTCACCCTAACTAATTCATCTTATAAAATGTTATTTCATTTTCTACATCAAAAGAAACAAAGGGAAAATCATCAAGTTTGTACACCCGAAAAGATGGGAGGCTAATTAAACAGATGAGTCTATCCTCCACCTTTGCTTTTCTCAATATGACTAACGGTTATTTTAAATATATTATTAATGAGAAGGCCTACGTAGAAAGTTGCCTAATATTCCAAGTGCGATCAATTTGCAAAATTGTATATAATTAAAACTAAATGGGCGTTTTAATGTTTATAATACTTATAAATATTTATCATCGAACTTTCTGGCCAAATTCTGAGTTCAAGCATGCTGTTTTATACACTTCATACGAGAGATGGTATTGTATTGTATATAACGCCTGACACCATATTACAAGGTCCTCTGAAAGTTCCGTTTCCGGTGTTTCTTTAGCGTCTGGAGTCACTTAACGTTTTCCCCAAGAGTATCTCATCCTGCTCGATTAGAAGCCACTCCATTTGCTCAACCCTCTTTTCTTCAAATAATGTGTCATCCATAGACAGAAGTCAAGTCAAATTGCATCACGTGGCAACTCAAATGGTCTAAGACATGAATCCTTTTAATGTGTGACATTAGTGGTACCTATAATATTCTGCGTGATGTAGAAATCGGTATACGTCAACTAGTCCTTATTCCCGTCCATGCTCTACTTTTACAATAGCCATATGAATCACTTTTTTGTAAAAGAAAAACAAAAAACAAACGAGTTTCTACATTTTCCCCAATTAAGTATACACCTGTTATATGGCTACAAGTTGAAGCATGACTCATCTACAAAAAATGTTCCACAGCCACATTTTGTGATTATTAGTGGAATGGACGTACTCTTGATTTGGTACTGTTGTGAGCGGAATACACCAAACACAGGCCTTAAATCTGTTCCTACCCTAGCTTCTGTACACAGTATTTAGTTGTGTATTGCTGTATTGTATTGTTTGTAGTTATGCACAAAGCTACATAATGGGCTATCTGTGCTCTGCCCACCACGGGTATCGAAACCCGGTTTCTAGCGTCGTAAGTATGCAGACATTCTGCTGTGCCACTGGGGGGGGGGACATTCAGTTGAGGCTGTAGACAAATGGTTCAGAAGGTCACAACAATCCAAACACAGGCCTTAAATCTGTTCCTACCCTAGCTTCTGTACACAGTATTTAGTTGTGTATTGCTGTATTGTATTGTTTGTAGTTATGCACAAAGCTTCACAATGGGCTATCTGTGCTCTGCCCACCACGGGTATCGAAACCCGGTTTCTAGCGTCGTAAGTATGCAGACATTCCGCTGTGCCATTGGGGGGGGGCATTCAGTTGTGGCTGTAGACAAATGGTTCAGAAGGTCACAACAACCCAATCATCTGTTTTTTTTTACACTACATGGTGTCCGAAAAGTCTGGAACCTTACGCACTGCAACGAATTTTACTGAATGTGTTCCACATGCTGTCTTTGTAAATCGAAACAAGCTTAACTTAACAGCAAAATTCACTTAACCTTCTCATGCTTTGACAGCACCGTAATCAGTCACATATCTGAAATTAAGAAAAGTTGAAATTCACCTACGATTCCAGACTTTTCGGACACCCTGTATTGTACTATTAAATTGAAAGGGTCCCACCTTCTGCTAACGACACTTGTAGCCTGCTATGGTTAATCTTTTCTATTCCACCTTCTGCTAACGACACTTGTAGCCTGCTATGGTTAATATTTTCTATTCGTCTCCACAAGAACAATACAAAACACTTCAAAGTGAAAACAGTTAAGACTATATACAGCATAAACTGAATGACTTTGTTTTATGTACATTACCGTACACTATACACGAGGCTCAATTAATTTAAGTGATTTTGTTTTTACCTGTTACAACACACACTGTAAAAAGACAAAAAAAAAACGACCATAATGTGGTAAAATGGCTCAATTTTTAAGAACCCGCAGGAGTAATTAGTGAAATTCATTAATATATTGGCGATATTCCGATCTTAAATTTAATTTGGTATACAAGTTGTTCAGAAAAACGTGGTTCAACACCAGGTGAGGTTAGTGGTAATGATAAGTAACGTGATATCACAGCACAAAGAAAGAGCATATTGAGGTTTTCAAAGTTCATTGACTCTCCCACTGTATTAAAAAAAAACACCCTGTACATTAAGTGTATGTTGTAAATTGCTGAAAGCCGAGTCCAAACAGTGAATTAGTTCTTCGTTACATTGTAAAGTTATTCATTTGATCTCTTGAATTCTGTCTGACTAACAAACATCCAAACACTCTTTTCTATAACATTGTTGATTATGTTTGTTTATTATGGTGTTAAGTTTGGCATAAACAAAATTCACACTAGCAAAAAAAAACCACAACCATTAACAAAAACAGCTAAAAATAAAACTCAAAATTACAAAGAAAAGCGAACAAAAATGTATGTTATATAACAGCATGGTAAGGAAGTGTATCATAATATTGATACATCTGCCACATTGGTGTGTACAGTTTACAGAAAAGAACAAAAAAAATATGGATTGTACTGCTATTTTTCCTTATTTTCATTCATCCAAAGTGCTATCACAAGAACACCGGTTTTGTTGCAATAGTTTAATTATGCTCTACTTGTTTGTAATTTTAAGGTAATATTTTGAGTTAAGAGATTTGCAACATAGATTACAAAAGTAAAATGCTAAATCATAATGCATTAAGTTTCATTAGACAATACTTACTGGTTAATACAAGGTATATGGTTAAGTAATATAACTGACAAGTGTTTTGTTTGTTTCAGAATTTTTGCGCTGAGTTACACAAAGGGCTCTCTGCGCATGTCCTTAATTTCATTATTTGTAACCAACAGACTAGATGGAGGGCAGCAGCCACTGCCAACTCTTGAATGATGTAATAGTGGGAGTTGACTTTTACTTTTTTTTAGCACATCCACGATCTCAAAGGGTAGAGCAAGTTTTGGGTACAACGAGCCGCGAACCTTAAACCCCTGGAATCACAGTCCGAACACACTAACTACTTGGCCACGCTCGGTGAACAACTGATTAAGAGTTACGTAATTATATCCAAAGAATGTACTAGGAAGGGAAGAAATTATGATATTTGCATACGATAATGTTACCGCAGTAACATTTTCATCTAACTGACAGGCCTGGAATAGAAGTGATCGTGCGTTCTGGTACTTTGGTCAATAAGTGGTTGGTTTCTCGAAAACGAGGGTAAACACTTTTTAACGGGTCTCTATTACAGAAATTCAAATAAATATTCATAGTTCAAAGAAATTAATGCGTAGCTACTGCAATAAGTTTTACTTAAGTGTAAAATTTCAATACGTGCTAACGATTCTCCTTAGTCGTAGGTCAGTGAGGAAATAGAAGAATTTTGTAGAAGAAAAAAAAATGGCAATTTCTGTTCGCAAAACTAATACATTAAGATTACCGGAAAGGACCAGTCATAATAACATGCAATGAAATTAGTTAAACACTTATTATAGAAAAATAGGACAAAAAGGTGTAAAGGGAATAACAATGTGTGAGAAACATGCCAAAAAATAAACGACGACAAGACGATCAATGAGAAAGACTGAGTTTACAGCGCCATCTAGGCTCCCAAAACATTAAAAGGTTTTTGCAGCCCTGAGCGACATGTTAAGCTCTACTAATTATTCTGTGATTTCGTATTTTCGAGGAAAAGTACAACATAAAAACAGAAGAAACATGAGTCTTAACTGTGTTTAATACTCTATTATAACAGTCTTTACAGCTCGACGAAGGGCGTCTGCTCAAAATGTCGCAGAAAATAAACCAGAAAAATGTTTCATTTAGACGCGTCAGTGTATTCTATATTATCATTTATCCTGTGTTTGATACTATACAATCATATATTAATTGATACTAAACTTTTTCTATATTTACACCAACTTATAAAAGAAATGTG
>NW_013665818.1:383229-386823 GCF_000517525.1 Limulus polyphemus | reverse complement strand
AACCAATGCTGAGCTCCACACTATAACACCACCTATCTCATGTGTGTGTGTGTGGGGGGGGGGGGGGCTCACATTCGGTGGAAGCTCTAGGTTGTAAATGTCAAAGTTCTAAACATAAATACTTATTTTAAACGATCCCTTACATTTTCCGGAGACTTCCTAAAAACACCTTGTATCTTCAATGTGGAAGCTCCAATATGAAAAGTTCCAAAATTTGCATATAAGTTATTATGATTGTCCCCTTAAGTACCAATTTTCAAGTAAATCGATTAAGTCATACCCAAGAGCCCCCAAAACCCTTTAACTCCTATTTTAAGGGACTCCTCACAACTTCTTCGATAATTAAAAAACTTTTTCGTTTACATTATGTGGTGAGTCAAAAATCTATTTATAAAATTTATAGACATTTTGTCAAAATTATTGGGAGGAGTTCAAAAGATCAATTAAACATAGATACATATAAAGATACAACCGAAAATTATTAAGCAGATACTGGAGAAACTTGAGGAAGTCTTCCACTACCAATACAAATAGTTAACTGATCTCCAGTGCTTGCATAAATACGATATTTTTCAATGTAAATAACACACCTCGTATACCTAAAGTAGAGAAAACAAATCGTATATAGCTGTACTATAAAATATGATGACTTCACCTTGTGTGACACTAGGAAACTAAGCATGCCCGAAATAAAACAACAGCTATCTGTGATAACGTTTAACAAGTACTTTCTGCTAACTTTTGATGTCAAGAAAAGATGCCCTTCTTAGGATATAAACAATTGTACAAGTATGTTTGACAAAAGAAGTGTTATTTATACGATTAATCAAACTATGAGAAAGTTTTTTGTTGTTGTTAAATATAACGTTTATTTTGCGCATTTCAAACATGAACATAATCATTAATCCTTTACTATAGTTAAATAATAATAATGAACACAAAACTGTCTGTGTAACTTATATCAATAATATGCGAAGAATGTTAAAATAATACCACGAATTCTCATGATCGTTTCTTTAAGCTTACCTAGATGTTAATTATAAGGTCTGTCTATTACAAATTAATGACAGATTTACAGACTGTTTTCTTCTCAATTGGTCAGAGGAGTATAAACTAAGAATACATGAAAATAACAATTGTCTGGTACGGACATATAGCATTTAATGCCTACCTATGGGTCAATGTATTTCGTTCAGTACTAGAACTCAGCAGTGAGGCTGGACCTACTGCAACCCAAGGTCAAATTAAATTTGTACAGATGATTAACAACACATAGTAAAAACGATTTACATCAAATTACATGGGCTAATGGTATGGAATGTCGCTGCTAATGCTAACCGTGCCAACCGGCTGACATGCTTAGCACACACACACACACATATATTTGGTTCACAGCGAATTCCCACAACTAATGCTGGATTATTACATCACACACTTTCAGAGGAAGGATGTTAATTAAACGAAATAAGGCACACGGGTACAACGTTTCGAAAAAGGAAGTTTTAATTTATGTTCTCCATGGAAGTAAAGACATTCACACTTCATAGCGTTCAAGTAGCAATGAGGATCCCAAACCACACCAAAAGCGTATAAGGAACAACGTCCTCATCTGCGAATCGAAGGTCATGAATATGAAGAGTATTCCGCCTCCTCCCCTCAAAAAAATAAAATAAAATTATTGCAATGACGCTGGGCTTATCTTCTGCACATGGTTCTTATCACATTAATGCATTACAAATTACAAACACAAGGTGTGTAAATATAGCATGTCAGGGTTGGCTGCTACAAATTCCTGCTCAGAAGTTGCGTTCAATACCGAAACTTTTTTAAGTCAGCCAAAATCCTATCTAACAGCAAGTGAAATAAACAATATCAATACTTTTTTTATTAAGCCTACTTTTGTCATATACAGAACTTACTTAGTAGAAAGATACTGCTGAACAAAAAAAAAGAAAAAGAGAAACTTTAACGAAGGTTCAAAGTGAGAGGAAAAATGTATGCTTTTGTAAACTTCTTTCCAGTCAAGTTGCACCACAAGTAACTGTCTTCCAGCAATGTGATGAAGAACAAGTACATGACCTTTGTGCTATAGAGCATCACGCTGAAGGCATATTATACTGAAAATTTACAAAATGTGTATGTCAACGTATTTATGTTGTATGACCTTAAGGATATACATAATTCAGAAACTTTGTCTGAAATAAAGTCACGCCCTACCACACACCGGAGATCTCCCAAGAACGACCATGTAATACTACAAATAACCTATCAAGTTATGTCTATATATAACTTACAATTAGTATAGCGAACTGGCAATAGAAAAACTGCAGGGACTTCCAATATTTCGATAACAGTAAACATATACATGGTATACTAAAGAAGCAAGTTATTCCAAACACAGACAGACAGATATGTATATCGAAAATAATTATATCAAATTGTATATTGCTTCTATACATGTACGTTTTATTATAACTTTAACTTGTAAGGCTGAACTTCACAAACTGTGTCAAAGTTCACTTTAGAACACATAGCACAAAGGCTAGTCTACGAAATGTAAAAACGAAGGCATTGTTATAGAAACTATATCCAGGTGACAGTTTAGCTATACCTCAATCCAACTTGAGAACTTTGTTTCGTGTTGTTGATGATGTTCTACATAAAAAGTGATACACACCCATTCTATAATGTTTATATCACATATACATTCTCCTGGAAAATATTTTAAATAGAAATCACTAAAATCTGATCAATCACATGCAGATGTAGCACAAACAGCCCAAAATTTCATACATTTCACCAGTTTTTAAAACAGTTATTTCTCGTCTCGTAGCTCTAAATTTTCAACCTGCGTTTAAGATTTATATCTTATTTTGACTACAAGTGCAGCTTAGGCTGTTGTTGTTTTTTTGTTTATTTTCCTAATGTATATGTTATTATTCCGGATTTCTATGTATTCTATTCATTATCTTTTAAAATGCTGAACCATAAGTACTCGTTTCTCTTAAAGAAGTGAGTATAAGTTGCTCAACACTTTGTAAACTACTTGTCTGGCGAAAAAAAATCACTAAAAGTTGTAATAATAACAACAAAGTTTATCATATTACAACAATGTAAGTTTAAAGTAACAATATTTTAAAGTAAAACTTACAGTTGATAACGTACTGCGTGTAACGAATTTGTTATATTTATTTTAATGTCAACGTTTGTCTGAATTGAGTTTATATTTAAAACGTACCTAGCTTACAGTGTTAGTTACATACTGCGAAACTCCCGCCAATTCTCCAAGGTTGTAGAATATTCGTGAACGTAAGAATCGACAATATATCCACTTCCGTAACCGGTTAAATATAGTTCAGTATTGTTGTCGGAATTTTCGAGAAAATCTTTCCAGCGCCTATAAAAACAGTCAAGGTAATGCGTCAAAGAGGAGAGCTTAAAAATTTGGCTAGGAACCTGCTATAACCGTGATTTTGCTAACCCTTATCAACCAGAAAATTTACGACATTTGACCAGGAAGAGTTATAAATTTCGAACGTCAGTGGATTCTCATCGGACGTTAGTACGTTAGTATCTTTCCGAAAATATTACTGG
>NW_013665818.1:380980-382768 GCF_000517525.1 Limulus polyphemus | reverse complement strand
CGTATTTGTGTGAAAAACGAAAACGGTGTGTGTTAATCTTGTTGGCAAATAGTGTAAATTAACTTAAATATCGGCTTCGGACTATTTCAAATTCGCAATACATAACAAATGGAATTTGACAGAGGGTGAGAAGAAACAGGCTAACCTTAAATTAGTTTATCAGAAAGTCATACAGTTCAAAGTAACTTCCACGAAACTGTAAATAACATGAAATGTAAACATTATACTTTGGTTTGGATGTATATCCTTTGCTCACCATTAACAACCAAAAATATTTTAGGTGTTTGGATAACATAGCATACCATCAATAACCCGAACGCTTTTGGAAAGCGTTCTGGTTATTGTTTTTTTTTCCTTTCTGATCCTAACTTTTTCTGTTGATTCTACTGTTTTTGAATATCATGAGAGCTGTTTTAATTCATCCTAGAAAGTACACGTTAAGAGTGAATAATTATCATTAAATATCCCCACACAAAATAAAACCGTTTATCTATACAAATACGTTCTTATTAGTGGATAAAACGTGTATTTCGAATATAGTAAATGGAAGATAGAACAACTAGAAATAATTTGATCAATAGTTCTAAACAACTTCAGCTTGCACAAGTCTCTATGAACAACAAGTACGCTAACAAAGACCACATTCTGGTTAAACCAACAGGGATTTAGTTTTATTAATCATAATCAATGTTTCAAAGCAACGGCTGAAAATCGAAAATCTGAAATAATTAATAGTTAAATATACAACTAAACATCTTTGTACTGAAATTTTCAAGTGCTTCGAATAACGTTATATTACATATATTTACGCTTCATATTTCCACGATAATATAGGTTAACGTTTATTTTTCAAAAGACGTAAATTGTTATGAAAATACAGGTTTTCAAGGAGTACAACAACCAGCTAACTACACTGAAGTTCTGATGTTTTACCTCATAAATACTTTCAGTGGTAATATTGAGCAATCCGAACATAGTAAGGCAGAACACACTAAACTGTTGTCCACATAATACAATAGAAAATTACACAACTCGAATCTCGAAGAAATATATGAACTTCCGCCTCGAAAACAGATTTCGTTCCGCGAAATCAACCTCAGGAAATACAGAAATTAAGGCTTTGGTACAGGCAAAGGTATTGTCAAATTTACCGTTTGGATAACCAAAAGTCAACCATAACGATAACACTTCAAATATTCCATCTTCGTACCTTAACTGTAATCTCGACCATACATGTAACATTATCTTGAGGGGAGATGCTGAAAAAAACTCTACGAAGCACTTTAACCAGTACTTTCGGATTCTTAAACGATACGTTAGCATTAAATACAGAATAACTTGTATAAATCAGTGATAAATTATGAATATGAGTTTAAACAGTATGTTAACACATTACAATAAATGTATATTATATATATCGGTTCTGGTTGTCACTTATTGTCATAACGGATAATGTCAATGATAATAGCACCCAAATGTATTGGGGATATCCCATCTATCAGACAAAATTCAAACGCCGATGTCAATCTAGTCAGCCGTCATGGAAAATCAACAAAATTAATCAAATAAGGGTATGAAGCTTCTACTGCCTTTCACTGTCTATAGCCAGTTGTGGGAAGGCAGTTACCCTTAAATTTCTTAAAGTAGAAATGAATTGAAATGAAGCTACCATAATATTTCTACTAATTAGACTCCCAACATCCACCCCTACAAAAATATATTAAAATTAACTGTAAGATATTAAATAGAACTAAACATAACTTTAAGATATTAAATAGAACTAAACAT
>NW_013665818.1:373741-380072 GCF_000517525.1 Limulus polyphemus | reverse complement strand
CAACTCTTGGGCTACTCTTTTACCAACGAATAGTGGGATTGACCGTCACATTATAAATTTAAATTTGAGTATAGTTATTTCATTATTTATAAAGTTATCAAACAAATAATTGAAAACCTCGATTAAAATATACGTGTAAATAAGTCTTTTCTGAAAAGACTTTTCTTAGCGAAGAAAGCTATTCACATCCTCAACTGTACGAGTACCGAATTTATCCAGCAAAAATATGCTATTTAAAACTAATAACTCCGATTTATCACGATGATGGGCTAAGTATCCAAAACATTTGAAACTATACTATCTAATTATCATTACCTTTTTTTGTGTGACTTTATAAAACATACTGTTTCATATTTACAGAATACTTAACGAATGGATAAGTAGTAAATGAAATCAAGACAGAACACTGGGTTGCATGTTGTTCAACAACGTTATACTTCGGCTACGTTTTTTCTTATATTTTTTGTTTGTACAATACATATTTAAATTCATATATTATACACATTATATGTGTCTCACGTTGACGTGTAACTGATTTGTAACACATAAAAAATAAATGGAAGTAAAAGTGATATTGAATACCGCATTTCCAAAATTATTTCAGACATTGATGATAAGATTCTTTTCATTATTACCAGTTTTTGATATTCTATATCAAATACCACGGAACATAATAACGTAACTTTTTATTCTGTTGCACAGAATACTTGGAGATAAGTTGTAATCGTAACTGAAAGGAATCACCTCGTGGTTAGTTGACCCCTTTATTATACATTTCTGTTCGTCCAGATGTCGGACAATCACAAAACTTTACTATATATATTGTACCCTAATTCATTTTGTAATTTTCCATTAGTAAAGTCGTTCTTCAAACAAGCGTGAGCCACGTCCCTTTTAACGTTATGTCTAATTACCTGTTGTAAATTAATTTCCTCAAGTGCTGAGGAAGTGCTCAGGTGTGTCATTATAAAGTGATGTGCGGGAAGCCCAAATAAACCTAGGTTTTTATACATCAAGTATATGTATCACACGAAACTAACCAATTACAGGCCTTGAAAAACAGTCTCCAAGCATGGAAGCTTTACTCTCTCATACCACGGTTCATTTTTCGCAGTTTAGTTACCTCAGAAGGCAATGGAACATGACGTATATGGGTGTATAGATAAATACGTCTTATTCTTATATTATACAAAAAATACATCTCCAGAAAGAAATACGATAATAAGGATGATTCAGCAGGAGCTACACTATACGCCCATGCAGCCACCTGCAACGATCTACCTGTAACAAGTGACGTAAACCAAATCTCGTGAAAAATTAACTAGTATACTGTCTGACGTGTATACTTCCCTAGACAGACGCAGTGTATTGAGCAAGTTTAATCACAAAAGCCAAATAACATATTCATAACGTTCAGTTAGTTTTGATTACTTGAAGTAAAACACCATTTGTGTTTACTTGTGAAAGATGGGCCTGTAAAGCAACTTAAAGTTATTATGTTAGAAACAAAAAAGCTTCCTAGTAAACTTCGCACGATATTCAAATTATCACGGTTTTATATGGCTCTCGTTTCCATTTCTAAACCTAATGAACAGTTGTAAGAATGAAATAAAATATTATACTCTTACAGTGTTCAGTTGTCAATCAACAGTTCCATAGACAGCCTTAATGTATCTTAGCTCACTAATTAATATTTTACATTTTCCTGGTCGAAACTATTGATTTTTGCAATCTGTAAAATCTCATAATAAACCGATTCTGAGCTTTAGAAGCCAACTGTTACATAGCTCAAAAGTCCTGCCAAGTTCCAAATGAAGTGAAAACTGAAACTTGTTGCATTCGAGGCGAGGTAATTAGTTAGCGAAAGCATTTGCACGATAACCAGAATCGCGGGTTCGAATCCTTCTAGATCCCACGGAAGGAGGTGCGTCTAGTAATTACCGGTTTAATACGGTCATGTATATTACAGTCAGTGACAATCATCTTGAGAATGTGAGGCGGATGTAAGTAAAACATCGGCGAAGAAACAAGCGGCGTTTACAGTTACTTGTTAACATGATAATATATTCCAAGAATCAAGCGGCGTTTACAGTTACTTGTTAACATGCTAATATATTCCAAGAATCAAGCGACGTTTACAGTTACTTGTTAACATGCTAATATATTCCAAGAATCAAGCGACGTTTACAGTTACTTGTTAACATGCTAATATATTACAAGAATCAAGTGGCGTTTACAGTTACTTGTTAACATGCTAATATATTCCAAGAATCAAGCGGCGTTTACAGTTACTCGTTAATATGCTAATATATTCCAAGAATCAAGCGGCGTTTACAGTTACTTGTTAAGATGCTATATATTCCAAGAAACAAGCGGTGTTTACAGTTACTTGTTAACATGCTAATATATTCCTAGATTTTTTTCTCTTTCAATGAGGTGAAGAAGTATAAAGTTCTTGATTTATAACCTGGAAGAGGGTGATGAGGAAATTCATGAACCGAATAAAGTTATATTTCACATGAACGAGTTAAATTACCCCGCTCATCATTACGACTGGACTGAGTCAGGTTTGCATGATGTTAATACTACCAATCTGTCTAACTTGTCATACTTGTAGTCCAATGTCACAGAGTTAAGTCTGACTTGTACTTCAAACAGAACTAGCACACGAGTGAGCTTGTTAAAATTGATCTGGATTTACAGGATGACTCAACGGTCAAATCAATTTTACTTTATGTACTCTGCTACATTCCATTTCGAAGGTTTCACATCGTGTCAGTGACGGAGGACGAACACGTAGTAAATGATACACAATACATGGAAGTTATTTTCTGTACGTTACACTTCTTTTATACGGTTAACTGCTACAACAATAGTAAAAATTTAATTCTTCTTTCATATGGAGTTTTCTGAGAAACTCGTACTATAAAGACAAAGATTTTACGTTCAACCAGTACATAAAGCAATGCATTGCATGTGTCTAGCGAGTACGATACAAGCAAATAACGAGTTATACCCTATCTTTTCGTGAGATTCTTTTTGCCTATAAACATTTGTAAAATAAATTGAACTTTTTACAAATTCTAGTGAATTACAAACTTTCCAAGTTCATTTTCCACACGACTTAAAGACACACCCTTGTAGAGTGTCGGGAATTCACTGAGCCACATATGCAAACACAAAAGACTGCTTAAGTGTATCCAAGACACCTTACAGTAACTATCTGCAACACACAAGCAACAAATTTTAGTGTTAGCATTTTTTCAGCTACTTCAGTGTGAAACATAGAAAACTGTATATCAATACACATTTTGAGCAAAATCTTTCAGAAGCAATTCGTATAATTGCCCTTCTAGGTCTACGATAATTAACTACATAAAATAGACAAATCCTTTAAAAAAATCGTAAAGTATTTATGAAATTTCTTGGGGATATGACACTACTGACACAAGTTAAAAGAACTAGAATAGATAGGACTATGTCAGATTGGCCACGTTCTTTCCAGAATGTTTCCCTAACTTTCCAGCGAAAGTCAAAATATTTTGAACCTGTACACTTATGACACATTACTTTTTTTTATTCCAACTCATAATCCTAGATTCACTAACACTGTGTGAGAATTTGTTTGTTCGTGAACTCTTCCCAAAGTTTGAAAGTTAATAGAACCAAACTTCGCATGCCGACACTGGCCAGAAAATCATCCAAGCGTGACAAGGGTCTAGAAGAAAGTGTAAAAGGTTGCTGAACCCGAGTCTGGGATTAGATTTTGTGTTTTTGATCTATCTCGAGATCCCATTGTCACTATATCTGAAACTGCTCTCATACCTCCCACTTAAGCTAGCGGGACCAAACGTGGCACAAATGCCCAGGTACCACGAACAGGTATCCTAACACAGTTTGTTTTTTGGGGGTACGGATCCCTTCTGAAGATAATAAAGAAACTTCATTAGTAAATTGTGGCCTCTGTAAATCATGAGGGTCCTTTGAATCCTGCAGTGGAGTGCGGGTAGGTAATGCCAATTCTACCTACTTAACAGTACTTTAGCTTTTAATCTGGTTATAATTTGTGTGATAAAAGTTAAGAACGTGCTTCAGACTATGGTAATACAAAAGATCTTCAATCAAGGACATTGCAACTTGATGGAAGACAATAAAATATTGCATTTATATTAATAATTTATTTAACCTATCATCCACTATATCAATTAAATAATTATCACCACAGAATAATACTGAGTGACAGACCTAGGTTACGTTAAAGTAACTGATATAGCTAATCAGCATGGCCAAATGTGCACTTGCAGGTTAAAAAATAAAAAGGGGATCAATTTTTCCGACTTTTTTTTTTCCAGGTCTTGAGATGATTGTTCTTGATTTTTTTACACTCTTTAACAGATTATACACATTTCTAGATTCCTGGACATCCTGTTATACCGTAAACTATTGTTAATTTCGGAAAAAAAAAACTTCTTTACAACTCAACATTTTTTTAATAGCAATCAAAGGACTTTAAAACAGTATGTTGGTGTTAAAAGATACACTACTAACCAAAAGCAAACTGAGTTAGGCATGGCAGATATTTACTTCACCTTCCTATAGTAACAGATTCATAGATTAAAATCTACTGGTAAAAAAAACTAATAAACTTGGCTATACATTTTACCTGCCATCAATTTTATATACAGATTAATAGTTTAAACGAAAAAAAAAGTTAAAACAATCTTTACCAATAATGCCTATGTTCCCTCGCAGTAACAGGTGAATAGAGGAGCATTACAGTCAGCACAGGGAAATTTTTACATAATTACTCATTTCTTTAATGTATTACTGTATTCCATAGTGAAAAATAATAGTTGTGGCAGCATAAATAAGTTTCAGCTCTTATTGTAAGTCAAGCCACTAAACCATCAAAACAGCAGCTAGTTTGTGAACCCTTATGTTTCAACACATCTACAGCTGTATTTACACAACATGTTATCCAGTGGTCTCTCTCTATACATTAGTTCTTTCCCAATTTCCATGACCTTAGGTAAACTTCCATTACCTAAAGGTGATTAAATTAACATTGTATAAATATTATTCTTAGCCACAAAAGTAACAGTACCAAATAATACAAGTTTTTCTGAGAATGTCCAAAAATCACTCAGGTCACTGAACAATTCTCCAAATATTTTAGCTTTTTACTGTCTAAGTTGAATGTCTAAGAAAGGAGATAGAAAGTATACTTAACAAAACATTTTAGTAACTTTAGAGGAGTTATAAAAACAGCTTGTAACTAACATATTGTGATGAAAGTTTAATACAGATGCTAAAACGATCAAATTAAGGAGAGCTAATGCTGAAGAATAAAATATCTCAAAATTAAAATATGATAATCAATATTATAATACTCTAAAGGTTATTTGTTTTGATAATTAGTTTTTAGTTTTGTTTTCAACAATGACACATAGATATTGAGATTGGCTAAATTATAATCATTGAACTAGCCTTAATCTAACAGCATTTAAATCCCCTTATAGTCAGGGACTGCATGTAAGTAATATTATAGGGTTATTGACTGATATTCCCTGCCACAAGAAATGCAAGCCAGCCAGAATCAAAATGTCTGTGACATTAGTTGCCTAGCAACACTGCTGTAAATACAATCTTAATACATTAGTTAAACCTCAATGGAAAACATATACCAGTTATATATAGTTTAAATGGGTGTGACTTAGAAGTGAATGCCTATATACTTGTCTATGCAAACCTTCAGGTGTCTCAGTGCATTCCTTTTTTGTTAACTGTGGCATCACCACATTTGGTCATTCATTATATTGCACTAGTATGCTAAGTTCAGCTTTTTGCAGAGTTCTGTAAAGTTGCAAAGATAATACCAGACATAAGTCTGTTAAATAAAATATAGAAATATTTATATGTATATCCTGAAGCATATAACTTATGTAACTAGGCTTACATTTCTACTTTTGTGATTCTTGTATTGTCCTGAAACTTTCAGCCTCTGCATTAACAAACATAATCTTCATTTATTGGTGTATTTTCTTAATGTAACAGCAAACATGATCATTTCCTGTTGACTATACAATGTACAAAATTGCTTTTTAAACTTTCATTATATTCTTACTATATTTTTAAACCATATCATTAAACCTTTAAAATACTGATTATAAATCTTGACAAAAATTAAGGGAATAAAACTTTTTGGAGATCCATATCAAGATATTCTACAAGTGCATGTGAATTGTTTACCCATATTCTCTTAAAATTTTTTGTTGTTACATATGCTAAAATTCCTTCATTTTTTAAACACCAGCTTTTTATAATTGAATAA
>NW_013665818.1:360560-373515 GCF_000517525.1 Limulus polyphemus | reverse complement strand
CAGACTAGTTTTGTCGGAATGCTACAAGTTCTTCAAATACCTATAGAATTATAGGTTTCTTTTTGGTGAGTGTAAAACACATAAATACACCAGTTTGATCAGCTTTTTAATTTATCTTATATCATATCTAATTTCTGTAATATTTTAAAAAATTCAATCTGAAAAGACAGTGAATTAGTTCTGGCTAAATCAATTCAGTGTGGTTCAATATTTACAATACATCAAATGTATTTTGTTGATTACTTTCTTTTATACTTAAAATGTTATTTTCAAAACAAAAACTTTTTAACACTGTATCATTAAAATATAACACAAAACAATACAATATCACAAATGAATTTTCAAAGTTTATAAATCATGAACTTACATAGATACATTTAACTTGTGTTGGTAATTTCTACTGAGTGACATGAATGGCCTTCTGAAACCTTGCTTGTTTTAATCTCCAGTTTTTGTTTGAAGAGTGTGAATACATAAATATTTTTATACTGTCTGTAATAGTTACTAAGAGTTAATGCTGAAAAGTAAGCTAACTAAATAGATGAGAACTAAAATCATTTAAAAGTAAAGTACATCAATTAAAATAATCCTGTACAAGCTCACAACAAACAATGCAATAAACGATTATGAGCATCTGTTATGAGAAAAGCAAGTAATACAAATTTACAAGCTTGCAAAATTGGTTCAAATTTGGTTCCTGATTAAAAAAAAATGCTGGATTCTACAATTACATGAAACAAGTGATTATATACATTTAATAAAACAATGAAATCACCAAATATATTATACATAAGATTCAAAAAGTATTAGCTTAAATATAAATTCAATTGACCTTGAAAAAATATCAACAGTAAATGGACCCACAATTACATCCTTTTTTAACTTAATTAAAAATGATAGTTAAATAACACTAAACAACATTAAGCTTGTGAAAAAAATACTCTTACAAGATGTTTTTAGAAAAACAACAGTGTTAATACACAGATACCATTGATTTCATCATGTCTCTTGAATCATCAGTGAAAAGGCTATTTTTCTTCTATGCAGAAAATCCTGTTTTTTTACTTTGTTTTAAACCTTAACCAGAAATGAGTAATTCCTTTTCTCATTATTTTTAACAAGATTATTGCACATAGAGTATGATAAAAATACACAATATTTTGAGAAACTTTAACTGTAAAACTTTTGAAATAAGTTTATCTGTTGTAGCTTTATATTTTTGTTATAAAATTAATTACCTGTTGGATTATACTAATACATATTTGCTTCCTTTATAATTATAGGTACTTGTTGTCATATAAAATATACCACTTAAAATATTTTTTCCAAATATTCACTTAATTATTCCTGAACAAAACACAAGTTTAGAGTACAATCATACTGAATTATTTTTGTATTTACTGTGTAGGGCAAATTAAGCAACATATTATCACTTACTTTTGTGACAAAATTCTGTAAAAGCATGTTCCTTGTACACATTTAATAACTTTCTTCAATTTTTTTACACACTATAATGGACATGCAGTTATTGATTTTGTAAAATATTACCACTAGAAAAATCTTACATAATATTCCATGAAAAGGCAATACACTTAAAGACCAAAAACACAAGAATTAACAAAAACATAAAAGAAGAATAAGCATACTTAATACGCTCTCTACGACCCACTGATAATTACTTTCTCTATTTATACAAATAAATGTACATACAGAGGTTGAGTAAGTTATAGTAAAACAACTTGGATCCTTATGACATCATTAAAGTTCATTCCTCCCTGTCCGCTCATACTCTATTAGACAAATGTGCATCTTGACAACAGGCCTGCAGTGTAGTTTCCATTGCAAAAAAGCTCCTTCATAGTTATCATGCCCAAAGCACACAACAACTCCCTGCAGCCTTTCCAGATTTCATCTAGTGTACAACATTGGCAGTTTCCAAGTACTTGTTTTAACACTATGGTTGCATAGAAATCCATCGTCAATTTGACTGGTATGTCTTCATATGAATGCTGCACTTTGTTAACTATGGCTAGAGTACAACTTGGTCCATGTTCCCTTATTTTTCCAAAGTTATTAAATACAAGCGATATCTCAGTTCTCAAAATTCTAACTCCCCGATCTGGATAAATCTTTATGATCTGAGTGAATGAATATTTGGTTTCACAAAGGGTTGTTTATACCCTTCCCTAAAATGATCAATTTTTGACAGAATCAAACCATCTATGAAATGACAAACAATGTCAGTATGTAATTCCTTATATCAGCTGTGGTTGCTACATGATTATCTGATTTGGATATTCAAAATTAATCATTCTAATATAACACACTCAGTAGTGTATAAGTAAATATGCACATACAGTAAGTGCATAATTGTATTTAATCATCTGGTGGCCCACAACAACAAAAAACCCATAAATAATATATCATACTCGCCAATAAATTCTCTACATTACAGCTTTAATAAAGAAAATTTCAAACAGCCCTCATATAGAGCCTTAGTGATTTGTTTTAGTGTACAGATTCTCCTTGATAAAAAGAAAACCTTTTATATAAATTAGAATATACATACATACATATATATATATCAAAATTCAGCTCCTTAACTGTGAAGGTATTTTGCTTGTCTTCTCAACAGAATAGATACAAGTGGCATGTTTCCTAACACTCATAACTAACTATGCATGCATCACATAAAACAAAACTAAATTTAAACTGAATGACACCGTATTGCACCAATTGTCTGAAAATTTGATTTATACAATTATGTTCAACTTGAAAACTTTTTGACATACTTATTTAGATCTGAATTCATTGAAGAAATATAGAATATAGTTTTGTAACATTATCACGGAAGGCTTAAAAATTTGAACTTATTTTATTCAGAATAGAGAACTAGACAAAGATGACTTGATTCAGGTGTTTTGAAACTGTTTGGGCTTGGAAAATCTGTTTAGTTGGTGGAATGTAATTGAAAGAGAATAGAAATGCAAACCCAAACACTACAGGGGGTAAAATGTTTAAGGTCTTGAAGCCTAGATCCACCTTTCCTTGGACGATTTTTTTGTCTGCCTAATTATGTGGTTGGTGTTGTTAGTTTAAATGTTTTTAAACGTTCAGTAGAAGGGTGTGTTGATTTGAAAAGTTACCTTTAATTTTGCTTCTGGTGGATAAAAGTGGTGTCTCAAACACACACAAATATCCTTGTATCACCTTGGTTTATTTCATGTCTCTATATTTCTTATACATAAATAATAATAATATACAATTTCTCTGCCTTATCTTAGTCTTACATGTTTCCATAACTGAACTTATAAATGAATTACAGGCGATTATCGAACACCTAACAATAACATGCAGTGGTCTACATGTTTGTTTGTTGTTGTATTTTTTTTTTTTTTTTTTTAGTTTATACAAGTTTTGTCTATTTTTTTCTTTTACAACTAATTGTAAAGAAAAAAGTTAGGAGTGATGTGGTGTATCAAAAAGAAGCTTCTTATCAATTTTTGTAGCACATTCCCCGTATTTCAAATTAACATACGCATTGTAAAAACATTTATATGCATCTAAAAGCATAGAGGTGCAGTGCAGTATTGCAATTCAACTGCAAACCCATTGTATTTTTGGGCTGCACGGTCAGATAATTACAAATGAGCATAATTTCCGAGTGTTATGTATTAAAAGTTTAATAAATATTGGTAATCGAAAAATTATAATTATTAAGCCAATAGAATAAGAAAAACAACAACAATAATTTATGATGTATAACAATATTTTATTTTTAGTTTTTGCTTACCTTACTGCAACTTTAACACTTGTGTCACCAGCCATAATTCGGTATGATTTGCCCAATGGAAACCAGCAAGTAGTATTTTAGCGCCTATAAATTTTAAATATCAACTGCATATCTTCAAAAACACTTTATATCAAAAAGCAACAACCCACCACATATACCGCAAAATTTGTACCGCATTAGACAACATACAGAGATCTCGTACGTAGATCGTAGAAGAAAGAAGTTATCACGTGACATTTCTGTGCTTCAAATTCAAATTCATTGGTGGCTCAGGTGAGAAAAATATGACAAGGGATTATTTTCACTTCTCAAAATATACAAATTTTAAAGTCTAACAAAAATAATATAACGAATTATAAAAGTATAAAAAATTATCAATAAATAATAGAATAAGTTTAACACACAATTAGAGTGTGCCATCTGTTTTCCAAAACATAAACTAAATTGTAGTTAAAATTATTTTAATTGTATTATTGTTAAAAGTTTATTATGTGTTTTTGTAATAAAAGAATTGAGTAGACAAGAAAATTACATAATGTATAAGAAGACAAACAAGCTGAAACACTCGCCAAATTAAAATAAATTTACTGGCAAATGTGAAAATAATGTTTCGGGCAACAGCCTTTCATCAGATTTCAGTAAAAAGAAAACGGCGTTTAGAACAGAAAGAGCTGTTGTAATTTGTAGGCTAAAGTTTACAAATGACGCTCAAACGGAAATACCTCGCTAATGATATTATACCTATTGTAAAAATAAACTTACTGTTACGTCTCCGTGATCGATCGCGGAACTGAATATATGCGATAACTAACACTGATACAAACTTTTGTTTGTTGTAAAACACAAAGTTACATGTTAGATATACACGTTTAATGCGATAGTTATAATGTAGATAGTTCATTAATTACGAATTGGTGGTTGTTATAGTATTGTGTCATGTTACTAGAACCTTTTCAATTTTTTATGTTGTTTCAATTTAGTATTATCGCATCATAATATCTAGTAGTGTGGGAAACAGTCTAGACTTCTGTCTGGCAATAAATACACGTCCAAAATGTAGTTCGAGTTAGTTAGATCTAAACTGCGTGATTTGGAGTTTAGCCATAAAGAGCGTATAGTAGCGATTTCTAAAGTGAAAATAGCATAGATTGTATTATAATAACAGAGTAGAGAAGAAATAATTTGTCTTGTTAAACTGTGTTATAAAGTAACTGAACCAGCCTGAGTGGGCATTGACATAAAGGAGACAATTATTTCAAGCTCTAGATACAACTGTGATAACCAACAGTGTAACGAATATTTATATATATGTTTGACTTATTTTAATATATTATTTTAAAACAAGTGAACTGTGTGCTCTTTGTTTATTGTTGAAATGTATTGCCAACAAGTCACAGACACGTACAGTAAAGAATTCGGCCCATACATTACACAGTGGGCAATCTGTGCTCTTTCTACTAAGGGTACTGAAACTCGATTGTAGCTCTAGTTTTTCTCACCAGAGGGAGTGTTAATAGGGACACATTGCTAGGAGTCATAGTTCCACGAAGTGGCGCCAGAGAGCGTGTTGCTAGAAGAGGGGGTAGGACAATGAGATCAGCTATGATAAGAGTGCAGATAGTCACAAGTGAACCGCCAGAGGGTGATGTGGATCAACAGATATCAAGTGTCTTAATATTTCATCAACTTTATAGAAATGAAATAAATTTGGCAGTAATTCTAGTTATTGTTCTAACAACCAATGAATCTACTATTCTAATCTTTAGTTATTATTGTTTGTTTGAAGTTAAGCACAAAGCTACACAATGGGCTATCTGTGCTCTGCCTACCACGGGTATCGAAACCCGGTTTCTAGCTTTGTAAGTCCACAGACATACCGCCGTGCCACTGGGGAGTCTTTAGTTCTTATGCATACAGCTTATGTACAATATGTTCATATTACTATTTGTTCATTTCAGTTAGTCTATATTTTTTCACATTAAGGTTAAATATAATTATTTTGTGACACCAGCAGTATTATTTGTTCAATGCATGTAACATTCCAATTTGTAGGCTCAGAAAAAACATTTTACATTTTTCAAAACAGATATTTTCCTCACATGGATCTTGAAACAAGGTTATAGTAATGTGGGCTGCACGTGAGCATCTCAGAGTAGCTCATGGGTAACGTAATTCGATAATAATAACATAACATTAGGCACACGTTCCTTAAGTGAATTACAACTTATAATAGTAGTTAGACACAGTTCAAAGGGTGATAAAATAATAAAATTTAAGTATAAGTAGATGTATACTGTTACCAGGAGAAAGCTATTTAGGATAAACAAATATAGTTTTGTGTTACAATTTGAAATCATTCTAGAAAGAAAAAATAGTAATTTAGATGTATTTAGGTTTTAGAGATTACGCAAATGACATTTGAGATTTTTGAGATATTTGAGGAAAATATTTTTTTAATATTAATATGAAAATGACTTTGCACTCATATTGGTAAAAAAAAATTAGATATATTCACCAACAAATCTTTAGTAAAAATACTTCTCTAAAAAAATCTGACTTTTTGTATATAATAGACTTGTAATGTTTACTGAAACACTGCCAAATTTTATGAAGATATACAGAATGAGAGGGGGGGAAGAACAATTTGCTATTAATGAATAAAGGATTTTGTATGCCATTGAACTTAACACTCAGTAAAAAACAAATTTATCTATTCTTCCACTTTACATAACGATACAGAAGGCTAAATGAACATTCATGACATTCTCAGGATTTGAGAGTATATTAGTAAGTTATTTTGTGTTTTAATTTTAAATTTAGAACTACTATTGTTTATAAATATGACTTACCAAGATCTAATACTCATTCTCATTTCTTCAAGATGTATTTGTTTAGAAACTTAAAGAAATTGCAGTATCGTCCATCTTACAATTTAGGTTATGTTCAAATTTATCCAAGGAGCAAATTCCGCTGACAAGCTGTCAGTTTGATAACTTTTGATATTTAGGAATAACACAAACAGTAACATGTATGGATTATAAAATGCCGGATTGCCAATATTAAATTAACTTTGATACAAGTACATTTGGTATATTTCAGTTAGCATACAATTCTTGTACACTTTCTCGTCAGTTACACTCTACTACTGACCTTTGTTCA
This sequence comes from Limulus polyphemus, assembly GCF_000517525.1. Taxonomy (NCBI): domain Eukaryota; kingdom Metazoa; phylum Arthropoda; class Merostomata; order Xiphosura; family Limulidae; genus Limulus; species Limulus polyphemus. The sequence continues at coordinate 366,563 of NW_013665818.1, read as the reverse complement.
TTTATCATATAACTGTTAATGACCTCAATTTGAGAACCAACCTGTTCTATTGTCATGCAATATTTGAACACGTTGAAAACAAGGACGAATATCTTTCCGATTCGTTTGATATATAACGACACTGATTGTAACTAAATTTAACTTATTTATTTATAGATATTGAGAATTTGTAAGCGTTATAATATTTAGGGAAAATGGATATTCACTGTAGTATCGGCAACGTTATTAATATGATGTATTATCCATCATCCATATCATATGAAAGATCATAATCTCTTATTGTTTTTAACGCTGAGTGAAAATGAGCATTCATATAAATTCTCAGAAAATACATGTCAGACATTCACCAACAGTTTAATCATTTATCTCCAAAGACCAGTGGTCAAAGGTGTATGGGCTGTCTAGATCATGTTTATTATAGTTAAGTTAGTATTATTCCTACCATATAAAATAATAATAGAGCTTTAATTTTTACATCTTAAACATGAATGAAGTCGTTATAAGATTTATGAAAATTAGTAAAGTTCATTGTAGTAACAGAAATACGATATGGTCATAACATGTTATCACAGGTTCTCCCTTAAGTAAAAGTCATAAAACCTATGTTCATATATCAAGGAGCCAACAGAGTCTAATAGGGATGAGATGAACTGATATATCAAAACGTTATTTGGAAGGTAAATAGATATAAAATGCAGAGCTTCTTGCCACTACATTGTCTACTTTCGTTGGCAAAAATAAAAAATAACTTGTAGACCCGTGTTTGACACATAAGTAATTTGCATTTGATCTTTAGTGTGAACAGAGTTTAATTAAGTATCTTTCTTGGTGAATTATCAATGTAAGATGAGTATAAGATCAAGCCAAAATATAAAGATCTTCAATCTTCTTTATTGGCCTCAACTTGTAGTCAGTCCTTGAATGTTGTGATGTTTACAGACTAAGTGAACCTTCTATCTTACTATGTGATCAAGAAATTCCGCTTCCATATCAAAATGGCAGCTTCACTCAGAATGGCTGATGTGTAGCAAAATCAAGTAATGTTCTGGGTCCTATAATGTCTAAAATTCAGTTTTATATTCATACTTCATATAAAGTAGCATATTACATCTTGCCAAACCTATGGGCGTCCTAATCAGGTATCATTTCTCTTGGTGCAAGCTGATTGTCACAACTTTCCAATTCTTAGAATTTACTAGCTTTAACTAAATGGAGTAACTGTAATCCCTGATTGACCCCAACCCTTCTGCATTTACTACAACATAAGTCAGAAGTAAATGTGTATGTTTTTATTGTCTTTAGATAATATATGGGCAGTCTCATATCCATTAACATTTTATGCTGTAATTGAGACACGAACTCCATCCCTTACACTCTAAGCATGTTTGCTAGATTTTCTCCTTTTGATCTGGAAAGTTATATTGTTTTATTGAAACTATGATGGATGGATCACAATACCTTGCATCATCCGTGGAAGTGGAAAACCATTGCACAATGTTCCTGTTTTGAGAGCAGAATGAAATACAGTATACATTCTAGAAACATCTTTTATTGACTCGGGCAGCTTTGATATGGCCACTTAAAACTTTATCACCATACAAATAATCTCAGTCAGAGCAGAAATATCCCTGAGATCCATATGGCGGGCACATGAGTTCACTTGGCAGCCCTTCAACCAAGTAAAAGGTGATATGTTCAGGAAAGCTTTTTCATACAATCTTCTCAAATTATCTGTTTAAGCAAACAGTTTTTTTGTGGGACCCATGCCTTCAAGACATGGACTCAACCTCATGTTTCACCTGATTTTTTTCCAAGGTCAAGTCAGAGAAGGAATTTAATGATAACTATGTCCAAATCATTGAGTTGCCCTTTATCTACGTGCTCTTGGTCATTGGACAGTAAACCATCCAAACTATCGTATTTTGGACTATTGATTTCTTGGACAATGTTTTCCAGGAAACAACTTGCCTGCAGTATTTGAATAAACTCTTCATATTCTACTTTGTCATCACTTTAACTACTAGTAGGTTATCTTGCTTCAGTTTACTAATATTGTGAAACAATGGTTCATGCAGATACCCAGTATCAACATCTCTACTGATGTACAGATGAGATACTGTAGTTGCTCGAGGAAAACCGTCTTTATCTCCCACATGCACAACTTAACAAATGCAATGTCCCCAGGTGTGATCAGCAGATGAACACTGCACACACACATGGGAATACACATTGTCATTCCACTTCATATCTACCTCAGCTTTGTAACATGTTCTCAGGACATTATTGGTGTATTATCTTGCTAAAATGGAAAGATCATAGCTGTTCATGGTTCCCACAGGAGCATGGTGAGATGCTTGTTTTTCACCTGGTGGTGTACTGATTCTTTCTGGTGGTTTTCATGTCATCTCACTACCTGGTCAGAGGTGGCCCTGACTAATATTTAGTGATGCAGTCTCAGGGTGTTGTTAGTGTACTTTCTAGCCTAGAAAGCTTCTGGATGTCCCGAGTGTCTACAGGGCAAAGATAAGATGCTGAATTATCCTCCTTGTGGTGTCACAGCTCTTCATGGCAAGCAGGTTTCTTGGTTTCTATTATCATTAACAATTTCCCTCCCTCTCTGGTAAAAGATGACCTTGGCCAATGCTTTACAACGCCTAGGAAATTAATTTATTGCTTGATGTCCCATAAAGACCATCCCAGTTGGCCATGGGACATCTAAGCTAACTGTGTCCATTGTAACCAATCCTTGTCACATAGAAGTTACACAGTAGAAATCAAGTTGGTGTGGTAGCTAACCATATCTCAACGTCTTTGTGTTGAGGATGGACTTAGAATGCAAACATAACCCTCCCCCTGGCTATCAAGAGGCTCATATAAAGGATAGAACGTGTTCTAATCTTTGCTACACCCTCGGATCATGTTTTCCTCTCCATTGTACGTTCTTGATGATATCATGAAGTAATCTTCTATGACAATGATTTATAAACTCAACAGGAAACAAAGTTAAACAGAAAAAGAAGCATATTCAAAATATACCCTGCAAAAGCAAATCTTTCTCCACGATACTAACATTTTAACTTAATAATTTAGTTTTTAGTATTCTCTGGTAAAACTAGAGCCACTAGTTGAATATTAAATGCTCAATAAGAAAGATATGGAAAGGCTGACTTTCAATAAAATACAATAATCACAGATAGCATAGGAAAGACTAATATACATAACAACGACAATATTTATCTCCTACAAAAATTTGCTGAAATAAAGACATGTTAGTTTCCTGTTATATTGGCCAACCTTTAAGGTATTGCTATTAAAAGTCTTATGGCTGCTGACGCAAACGAAACATATGTCTTCACAGGACAAGAGTACTAGTAAAGTATCCCACAATGCTTGTTTCTCTTTGCTAGTTATTGTTAAAATTATACAAGTTTAAAGGAAGTTTAACTTTGAGCTCATACTAACTTGTAAAAACCTCTGCACCATGATGATACCTAAGCAATAGCAAACAAGTATAATCTCTATGATATGATTACTGTGGTGTTTAATCTTAGCCGAAAGTGTTAGTTAATGCAAGTTTAGGATAACTACTTGCATAGTGATTCATAATAGAGATCGCCCACGAATTTCACAAACGTTCTAATAGAATATACGAGCAAAAATCATCTTAAAAAGCAGATTTTTTCTTGACACAACACTCAAGACATTCCATCTTAATGGCTAAACCTGCTAAGATATTGATAATAGCAAAAAAGTTGATTTCCAATTTTTAGACAAAATTAAAAATTCCTCCATTTGTTCTTCATATTATTATTATTCATATTCTTCTTCTTTTGCAAGCCTACAGAAAAAATGACAATGAATATTTTATTCAAACCTTGGCAATCCTATTAAAAAAAACAACTCCTGCACAGGTCATAGAAATAATTTTATGTTGATTCCTGAAAGAGAAGGAGAAATTTTATCAGTTTTTTATTGCTACTGGTCAATTTTCTATTCGAAGCCATTCAAGCACCGAAGCCTACAACAAATTCGACTAGGTATTCTACGCTTACATCTATGCACAGCCAGTAAATAAACTCCTGCGAAGGTTGCAGGACTATTTTTAAGTTGATTCTTGAAAGTCGAGATTTTCACCCTCTGAAATTTTCCAAGTTCTTCTTCACTACCAACATAAACCATTCAGGCATCGCAGAAATGTAGAAACCACTAAAGCACCGTTATACTAATCAGAAATGCTTCGTTTTATTAGAGTAAACAATGTGCATATATATAACAGTGGCTTCAGTCTTATTATTATGGATTATAGTTTCACAAGCCTCTACAGAAAAACGGCTACGAATATTTTACTGAAACCTAGACAGTAGTAAGGAATGTAGTATTATGTATGCCATAGGGTAGTTTTAAAATTAATTCAAGCGTCTTCGTTTTTTGGCCCTGAAGAATTTCTCTAAGTCTTTCACTTTCCACCATTAAAAAATCCGGTGTTTTACTAATGCGCATTAATTGAAAGTAATGTGTGCAACTTATAAAGCATTAGTTAGAAACTGCCACGTTCAGGTTTTATCATTTCAAACCATTAATTATAAAATTAAATTAAGGGTTTGTTTGTTTGTATTTAAGAACAAAGCTATACAATGAGCTATTTGAGCTCTGCACCCTACGGGTATCGAAACCCGGTTTCTAGTGTTGTAAGTCTGCAGACATAACGCTGTACCATTGGGGGGGGGGGGTCTGAATTAAGGGATAAAATTTCATGTAGTTGTGGTCTAAGTTATAGTGGACAAACAAGTAGGAACTTAAAATTTAGAATAAAAGAAACTCAAAATGAGGTGGATAAAATAAAAACGGATGAATCGGCTTTGGCAGAACATGTGGGAATTCTACACATGTTATTTACTGGGATAATGAAAAACATATAAACAGGTACTGGAAAAAGTTGAACTAAATATAAGAGATTCCTTGGAAATTGTTAAAAACAAAATGAATATAAATAGAGATTTAGGTCCAGGAGCCATGGGAGTAAGTTCTTAGAAATCGTTGTTGTAAGTGACGCCACTGTAAAAAAACATGTTAATTATACACGTTAATAGGTTTATAAGAAACTTCATGTGTATTTCGTGATTTACTTCGATGGGACAGCGGTAAGTCTTCGAATCTACAATACTAAAATCAGAGGTTCGATTCCCCTCAGTAGACACAACAAATAGTCCGATGTGGATTTGCTAAAATAAAACACACACACTCCTGAAGATCGGGGAGTTATTTCCACCGAAACATGTGGAGTTTTTTAACTTGTGTTTTTAAACTTTACAAATAACTTATTGTGCAAATGAAAACGTTGATATGTCGTTTGATTTTATCTAAAATTTTTTTGCACAAGATCTGTCTGTTTTACGTGTTAAATTTTTAATTATCTTGTAAAATTATAATGCTAAGAAATGTACCCAAAACAGGGCTTGCCACTGAGAGTCTTGGCTGGTATTAGGATATTGAGGCCATTACTTTACCAACTGAAATATCAAATCCCAAAGAACAAAAATCATTTATCAAACTATTTTCTAATTTATATGACAACACTAGTTATTGTACTTACGGTTGTTTATTAAGTCGAGCTTGCTATAAAAAAAGAAAATAAACTTTAAGCATTTCTGTATTACTGTATCTTCATTGATTCGCTGTAATTTAGCAAAGTAGGTTAACGTTTACTAGCCGCGGGAGGGACGTTGTTCTATAGACTATATTTACAGAGAGATGTTCTAACACCTACTATAGTATGCACATGTTAAAAGTGTTTCTTTAGCTTAAAGCACCAAAAATTCATCCATCAATTTATTTTTTTAATAACCAGGTTGGCATTGATGGATGAGAATTATCTTTAAAAATCGTTACTGAAAATGAAAAATAATGCAGTATTTTACCATTAAAATACGCTCGTTATAAAGAAGAGCTTGTAATTAGGCATAAGACAAGATGAAAAGAGTTTGTCATAAATAAACTTTTAAG
>NW_013665818.1:348825-360550 GCF_000517525.1 Limulus polyphemus | reverse complement strand
ACTTCATATTGTAGCTAAACGAGTTAAATGAAATGGTTATTTCATATTGTAGCTAATCAAGTTAAATGAACTGGTTACTTCATATTGTAGCTAAACGAGTTAAATGAACTGGTTACTTCATACTGTAGCTAAACAAGTTAAAGGAACTGGTTACTTCATATTGAAGTTAAACAAGTTAAATGAAATGGTTATTTCATATTGTAGCTAATCAAGTTAAATGAACTGGTTACTTCATACTGTAGCTAAACAAGTTAAAGGAACTGGTTACTTCATATTGTAGCTAAACGAGTTAAATGAAATGGTTATTTCATATTGTAGCTAATCAAGTTAAATGAACTGGTTACTTCATACTGTAGCTAAACAAGTTAAAGGAACTGGTTACTTCATATTGAAGTTAAACAAGTTAAATGAACTGGTTACTTCATGTTGTAGCTAATCAAGTTAAATGAACTGGTTACTTCATATTGTAGCTAATCAAGTTAAATGAACTGGTTACTTCATACTGTAGCTAAACAAGTTAAAGGAACTGGTTACTTCATATTGAAGTTAAACAAGTTAAATGAAATGGTTATTTCATATTGTAGCTAATCAAGTTAAATGAACTGATTACTTCATATTGTAGCTAAATGAGTTAAATGAACTGGTTACTTTATATTGTAGCTAAATTAGTTAAATGAACGGGTTACTTCATATTGTAGTTAAACAAGTTAAATGAACTGGTTACTTCATATTTTAGCTAAATGAGTTAAATGAACTGGTTACTTCAAACTGTAGCTAAACAAGTTAAATGAACTGGTTACTTCATATTGTAGCTAAACAAGGATAAATAGAATTATTTGTTAAAGGTTGACTATGTAATCTTTTACTGTAAAGAATTATATAAACATTTTTATTGTTATTTAGAACTAAAACTATGTTAAACTTACAACCAGCAAAGATTTCTTTGAACTGGTATACGTATTCCAATTAGCAAAGGTGGTAATTAGCAATAATATTAGTAAAACAATAACACAAAATATAATCTGAATGGTTGTGAAAATAGAAAAGAATGTATTGAGAAAATGCTATTGGCTATTTTGAGGCAAAATGCTGTAAATAGTAAAAAATAATGACAATTTTAAGGCAACTTTTATAAATTCGCAAGATAATTTTTAATTCTGGCATATTTGTTAATGAGGTTTTTATAAATCCCTCTCTTACACCAAAGTTTCTTCTTCCATATAAACAATCGCTTCTGCGAAACTTGAGCGGAATTTCAATAAGCTAATATTTTTTAGAAATAATAAAAGAATTATACTATGTTTTTAAAAAAGAACAATTTCTCGATAGGTTGTAGTGAAATCGTCTTCAACTCAAGAAATCAAAAAATAGCTGTAAAGCAAAAGATAGATTCGCTATTCTTTGAATTGATATTATCAAACTAATCTGTATCTTCTTTCAGTTTAGAAGAACTGCTAGCAGAAAAAAAAATCAAAAAGCTTGAGGATGCAGACAACTAATTACAATATTAATTAAGTTATTGCAATTTAAGTCTGAAAAAAAAATTCAAATGCCCGTAAAAGCAAAAAAAAAAAACAATCTGCAATCTAAATAAAATAACAATTGTTTATGATATTTTCAAAGAACTTTATTGAATTTACTATTTTTAGTTGTTATTGTTGTTTTAGCGTAAAGCTACACAATGAGATAACTGCGCTCGGTCCACTACGGAAATCAAACCCTTCATTTTAACAAAGTAATTCCGTAAACTTATCACTTTTTTCATCGGTGCTAATATGAAGGGTCCGGCATGGCCAAGTGGTTAGGGCGCACGACTCGCATTCTTAGGGTCGCGGATTTGAATCCCCATCACACCAAACATGCTCGCCCTTTCAGCCGCGTGAAAATTTTGAAAATAATATATTTATATTAGCTTGTATGTTTGTTTTGAATTTCGCACAAAGCTACACGAGGGCTATCTGCGCTAGCCGTCCCTAATTTAGCAGTGTAAGACAGCTAGGCATCACCTCTCACCGCCAACTCTTGGGCTACTCTTTTACCAACGAATAGTGGGATTGTTTGTTTGTTGTGAATTTCGCGCAAAGCTACACGAGGGCTATCTGCACTAGCCTAATTTAGCAGTGTAAGACTAGAGAGAAGGCAGCTAGTCATCACCACCCACCGCCAACTCTTGGGCTACTCTTTTACCAACGAATAGTGGGACTGACCATAACATTAAAACGCTCCCAATTAATTAATTCTTCTCAAACAATTTTATCCCCAGCATTTTCAATCAAATGATTGGCTTGGCCTTGATAGCTTCCAGCCATTCATAACTTTTCTTGAAATACTCAGAATCACTAAGTCAATATTAACTTGTCAAACAATGACGTCATTAAAATGAATTAGTTGTTGTGTAAGGCCCATCCACGAGAATTTTTAACGTATAGAGGACTTTAATCGTCAATAAAACTTTAAGGCGCTCTAGTGACAACAGTATAGCTCATTAAGAAGCAGTCAAGAAGCTTCGCAACTCAGCTTTAAGAATTACTAACCCTCTAGTTTTTAAATTACAAGTAAAAGTGACAAATTATATCAGACAAATATATTTGTTTTTGTCATGGGATCAGGTAAATCTAAAGTACACTCTTCATTTCGAATGAAAACTGTGGGTCCAATATCTTCAGTTGAAGCCTTAAGTCCTAAAAAGGACAGCAAGAAGTCCTTGAAAGACAAACTGGAACGATCAGACTCAATAACAGACTTCCTACTTAACACTACTCTCCATGGCGCAAACCACATAGGAAGATCAAGATCCAGATGTCAACGTTGGTTTTGGTCACTTGTCCTGACTCTATGCCTGATAGGTTTTGTTGCTCATTTAATCGATTTAGTTCAACAAAAGCTGAGATATACACATATGTACACCTCTATCACTATTATGGACGATCTACGTCGAGCTGAAGATGCAGACTTGCCTCAGTATCCGGCAATAACATTATGTACTCACTCACCATTTAAAACGAGTAAGTAGTTATAGTGTTGTTGTTGTTGTTGCTCTATTGAGCAATAATCAAGAAACAGAGCTTGTTAAGCGTAGTCAGCTAGCAATATATACTTTAATTATAACTATTCTTAATGTTGTTATTTTCCCCGTTTTAACATTAACAGTAATATGCCTCAGTTCTCTACAACAATACTATTTAGTCGCCGTGTCTTTCATAAAAATAAAAACGCTATAATGCTATTAGTTTCCTATTTAAAGATAGTTAAAACATAACTTCTTAGTTTCTCATATTTTATATAAGTTGTTCTCTCTCTGAATTGTGATAAAGGGACGGAAGTTCTAAAGCATGACGCACCTGAAAATTTGGCAGCATTTTGAAGTACTTACAATGTTGTTATTTACATCAAGATCGATGATTAGAAAGTATTAAATATTAAGCTCTAATTAACTTAAATCAAAATTAAAAATATACCCCATAAAGAGTATAGGTAATTAAGTATTCTGCTTAAACTGTATTATTTATAGTGGTTGGAATGGATTTTTATATCAGTTGAGTACCCTCATTGTTAACGATGTTTTCGGTCGTAAATCCAGTAATGTCTCTTGAGATTAGTCCGATCTACGAAAGTAAGATTAACTTTAAATCCATACTACTTAATACTACTTAAATCATCGTTAGTAAAAACTGAAGAAAAAGCAAAATTTAATAACCTAGCCATCTCAAGATTGTCAGATACAAGTCATTCTTTATCATCTCTCATGGGTCCTACTCCATCCTCACATTTTGTTTATCCTTATTGTATTTAAAGATATCCTTATTGTCAATTTTACATTTTCAGCCAACCTTTTCTCGCACATCCTTTTTGATGTCCTAATTTCCTGTTTCACCAACTTTCTTGATCTTCTATAATATTCTAAATTTCCTATCATACCATTCAATTTAAATTTCATTAATTTTATCTCTTATACTCTTTTTGAGCCAACCTGGTATAGCTTATTTTGCCTGGAGGTAATGCATTTCATTGCAAAGATTCCAATGATATTCATTTACGTCTTTTGCAAAATATAGTATTGAAAATCTCAGCACATCGTAACATAAAAGAAGGACTGTTAAGTGGTTGGTATAAACAAATGTAACTTTCCTTTTTTTAAAGCACCCACACTGATCAGCATTTCACTGAATAATAAGCGAAACATTATTCGCACTGTATCAGAATAATGTTATGGACAGTGTTAATTTTACTTTTATTATACGACAGCATAGTGATATATATTTTAATCATTCTAAACATTGGTTTTTTATCAGAAGGACATTTTGAAATTAAGTTAGGGTTTATGCAGCTGAGTATAAAAACTGGGTACAGATGTTCTTCGCATATGCTTTATACATATTAAGCCACATTGGAGCGGTAAGTATCCAATACTAATGAAAACTTCTGTTTGTCTGTGGACGTATCTCTTCCTAAATGAGTGACCGATCCAGACCAAACTTGGCATGCTAACTTAGTAGTCCAAAAGAAAACCAATTTCATATTAAACTTTCCCATATATTGAAATATAAAAATATTTTATAGAATAACCCCTATATCGTTACTGCAGTTGCTATTATAAATAGTTGAGTTTGAACAAAACTCATACCACACCAAAATTATATAATTCAAAGATTGTAAATAGAATTTTCAGCATTTTGGCTTGTTTTCCATAATAACTAAAATATACAGTAATATAACATCCAGCTACAAAACGGATCTGCGTCTGTCCTGGGTCAGTGTTTGGTCGTGTTGTGCTTTGTAGCGACCTGGGAGGATCAGGAGCTTTCTAGACCTATTCCTACCTCCTTGACTATTTTTTAAACTGACAAATGGTACACGATTAAGTCACGAGATTAGCGCACAGATATCAAGATTAATTGCACTAATCTTCTTAGTCTCTTCAGGTCCATGTCCATGAATTTTAAACTTATAGCATTTAGTGCTATTCACACTTCACTTAGTTTGATTCACTGGTAAACGTCACTCTTCATTAGATCAATTTATCAGATGTGTATTTTATACAAATACACTTTTGATACGTTAATCTAGGTGACTTGCTTCCTGGATATTACTGTATATATAAGGAATTATAGGTATGAAATGTTTCTTAGCTATTTAGATTAGTAGAGTAATACTACCTTGCTTATATTAATATTCTCTGATGAAATCTATAAATGTGTTTTTGACTCATTCTATTATAGGGTTATTTTCTTTATTTGAAGGTAATGTTACTGGTGTTTTTGGTATGTCTAAGAGCGGGATATTGGATGGTTGAACATTTCTTTGATTTTTAGTTCTGTAAGATTGTTTCCCAGTAGTTCTTTGCAAGTGTGACTGTGTTTCTTTATTTGGATGAGATACTTGTTTACTGTGTGGTTGGGAGCGTATTGCTGCTGCATAAATATATAAAGGTGTAGGGTGTTTCAATGAAGTTGTGGGCTGTGTTATTGGTGGTAGTGGTGTTTTTATGGTTGATTTTTGTGCGTGATTTATTTCCATGTATTGTGTATTTGTTTCTGTGGTTTTGATGTTATTGTGTGTTCTAAATTTGTGTTTTGATGTCCTTGTATCTTGGACATCCTTTGTAATTTGCGGTGTGTTGTTGCTTAAAATTACAGCACATAGGGTTTTCATGCTCTTTAGGACAAACTGAATTATGGTGGTCTCCACCACAGCCCACACATCGTGACATCGTGGGAGAGACTTACAGGCTTCTACGACGTTACCATAACGTTGAAAATTAAAACATTGAGTTAAGACCACGGCAGGTGTTTTAAATTCTTCTACCTGAAATCTCTAATACCAGAGAAAAATACCGTTAGGTATTAGACGCCGGACATGCTGTGTTTCATGTACGTGAACTTTTATCGTTTAAGTTTGTCTTTCGGACATCCTGTGATTCATCTACGTGAACTTTTATCGTGTTAGTTTGTCTTTCGGACATCCTGTGATTCATCTACGTGAACTTTTATCGTGTTAGTTTGTCTTTCGAACATCCTGTGTTTCAAGTACGTGAACTTTTATCGTGTTAGTTTGTCTTTCGGACATCCCGTGTTTCATGTACGTGAACTTTTATCGTTTAAGTTTGTCTTTCGGACATCCTGTGTTTCATGTACGTGAACTTTTATCGTGTTAGTTTGTCTTTCGGACATCCTGTGTTTCATGTACGTGAACTTTTATCGTTTAACACAGGATGTCCGAAAGACAAACTTTCATGTACGTGAACTTTTATCGTGTTAGTTTGCCTTTGTGTTTTATTTGAAATTATTCGGTCTGTTTTGAGTAAGAAATGTTGTTTTGTGCAAGTTTATTCTGAATCTGTTCATTTTCAATACTGAAATGTATTCCTTTGATGATAAATGCTTTCACATTGGGCTTTGTTCCTAGTAAGTGTATTTTGATATGTCCTGACTCGAAGGCACCTTGAGGCCATTCTATTTAGGTCAGCCGCATTAGCTACCCTCAGCTAAATGTTTAATTGATGTTTATCAGCTTGCAGCGCTTGATTTCAGCTGTCGAGAGTGGTTCTTTTTGTATGTACTCGGAATACCTTCGATAATGACTGAGTAGTTGTGTGTGTTTTCTGTTTTCCTGTGATTGTATGTTTATGCTTTTTTCGTGTGTGTTTTGATGATTTTTGTTGTCTTATTGATGTTATTAGTGTGAAATCGTCTGTTTCTGTGTGCGTTTCTGTTATTACATGTGCGTTTCAGTATCTAGTGATATTGTTGTCTGTGTTATTGTTTGTTATTTTTGGTAGTTGATCTACTATTTGTTTGTCATTTAGACTGTCTGTAGTAGCATCAGCTATTTCAATAGCCGTGCTTTTACTTTCTTCTCTTTGTATGCTATTTCTGGTGAGCTAATTTGGCTATTAGTTTTGACTTCCTAAAGAACTTCCTCTTATTCTACTACCAAATTCACCCATACCAGACTTTCTTAATTTCTTGGAGGAAGAGGCCATATACCGGGTTATATACCGCCTTGATACATGTTATTGTTTTCTTGTTCGTAGCGCCTTGATTCATGTTATTGTTTTCTTGTTCGTAGCGTCTTGATATATGTTATTGTATCCTTGTCCTCTGAAGAAGCACTGATTAATTTCTTTTGTTTCACTGTCTTGTTCGTTAATATTAAAAACCGATTTCTAAGTCTTTGCCTTTCCGTCCTAGGCAGATCAGGAGAGAGCCACTAATTCCCTGGTAGTCGGTTTGTTGGACAATCCAGATAACCAACGTCTTGTCTTTTCAACACGTAGAGCGGGAATAGAATGCGGATACTAAAGATATTGGTGCTAAGTTTCTCATTCTTTTCTGATTCACACCATCTTCCGGTTCATACTAGGGTTAGAATAAGAGCTAAAGCCTCAATTAGAGAAGTATTTCACAATTTAAATATTTTCAGGATATTTCTTACTTCTTGATGTAGAATACAATTTTCCGTTGAAGCAAAATTCAAGATTATTATTAAATTAAATGCATTAAATATACCCAATTCAGACAGTAGAAATCTTAACCACATCTCTACTGTGAAATGGGCTGCTCTGAACAAAGAAGTAACGCAAATACTTTGCAATTTCTGCCAAGTTTCTCGACTCGACTGCTACATCTACTCACTTCCGGTCCACGTACCCTGTCTTACAACAATTTTCTTGGAGAATAATCGTTACTGAAAATCCTCGCAGATATTTTGCTAATTTTTAGGATATTGTGTGCGTTTCCTGCGTTTTCAAAAGAAAGATGTTGGAGGAGTGCAATCTCCTTAAAATAACCCGCAAAACTGTTAATGTAAGACTCTTATAGTATACTACAAAAGTTTCAAAAAGAAAGTCCATTATGGACTGAAAGTTAATTTTTACTTGTAGAATTTCACCAGATCTGTCGAGCTTCCATCAAGGGCAGAGCTGGGTGTGCCTCTCAAAAATTAGTGAAATTATACATCTACTTAAACACATAAGTAAGTTGTAGTTGTAACTTATATCTTAATGATAAAGACGATTTACGTCATCCACCATTTTGGGATGGTGATTAGTGAATAAAATTGAATTGACGAGGTAATTCTTTATCAGTTGTAAAACCAACAAAATTTTATATTCAATAGTATTGCTTATACTCATTTTCACTCAAAATCAATCAACGGGATTTAGGTCTTGGCGACCTGGAAGGGTCAGGTACTTAGTAGACCTCTTCCTTCCTCCTGAACTGTTGTTGTTTGATGTGTCTCTACTTGGTGTTTTAAACTAAGCTGTTTTAGATGTTTTTGTTACAACTTTCCTTTTCAGAGCTATGTCCATTTTATGTTGTTAGGTTATGTATCTTTCTGAAAATTATGTTAGCTGTGTTCTGTAATGTTTGTGGAAGTATGAGTAATTGTATGATATGTAATGATGTCATCTTGATCTTAGGAGTTTTTGTATTGTGCTAAAAATTCATAAAATATACTTTTAGCTGCTTCTGTTATCTTACTTATTATTTCATTTTGTTGTGTTTGAACGTTTGTGTGTTCTTTGTTTGTTTAGGTGTGTCTTGAGTTTGGATGTGTGTTTTGCTGCCTGTGCGAAAGTGTATGTAGTAAATTGTTGATTTGTGTTGATGGTCTCTTGTGGTTTGGGTGTTGGCAACAAAAGTGTTCTTCTTTGTGTTCTATTTGTTTCCTGATTTTGTGCTTGTGTGTTTGTGTTACTTAGTATGTTTGTTATACGTGTTTTGATGTTCTTGTATTTTTGGCATCCTTTGCAGTTTGCCGTGTGTTGCTATTGGCAGTAACAGCAATGGTTTGTTTCAAATTTTGCGCAAGGCTACACGAGGGCTATCTCCACCAGCCGTCCCTAAATTAGCAGTGGAAGATTAGAGGGAAGGCAGCTAGTCATCACCACCTACTGCCAACTCTTGGGCTACTCTTTTACCAACGAATAGTGGGATTGATCGAAACATTATGACGCCCCCACGGCTGAAAGGGCGAGCATGTTTGGTGAAACAGTGATTCGAACCCGTGACCCCCAGACTGCGAGTGAAGCGTTCTAGCCACCAGATCATTCCGGGCCATTTGGGGAAAGTAATACCTTTTGGTCTATTGTTAAGTAAGTTATGAAATAATATTCAAGTTTTATATGGAACATTAATCTTAATCAGTGTACTAAAGGTAAAAAGTGATCTCCACCCACCTACTTATAAAGGATGGTTTGTTTAGAGCTTAAAAATATATCAGGAGTTGTTAGAAAAACATCGACCTATTAATCGTTCAATTTGGTCAAACACTCTTTAATAGAATTTATGGTAAATATTTGGAAAACTGGCAAGTAGTGACGAACGAGATGTCTAGCACCTGAACTAGCCATAGAAAACCATTTATCAAACCGATCAATGCAAGCTGCCGTTGACACTTTAACTATATGAAGAGATGTTATAGCCCGCTATTAATTTGCTACTTTCGTCGTTCTGACTACGTTTTAGTTGTTGTTGTCATTACGTGATTAGAATACAGGTCTTGTCTAATGTCAGTACCCACCTAATTGTTAATAGAGAAGAACGTTGGCAAAGCCGCTGATCTCATCATGATGTCAGTAACATTAGTAAATCACTGACACCCTAGTGTCATCCTTACAAGTCTTTCTTATCCGAACAGAAAATACATAAAAACAGAATATTTTTTTCAAATGCAGTTTTACTTTGTGGATAGAAATGCGAAATTTAAAACAACTAACAGTATCATTAAGCAATTATTGACTGTATATTATCAGATCAACCGATTAAACAAGCTTTTATGTATTCGTTTAGGTTCATGTGTAGCTCATTTATTGTGAATTTTATTTGTTAAAAAGCTAATTTCGTGGAGTTTTACATTTATTCAAATTATACTTGGTTTTTTGAGATAGAGAAAACGTTTAGAATTGATTTCATAAAATTACTTCTTAGAGAATATTACAAAAGTAACATTTTTATAGTCCTCCTCCTAAAGTCATCCTAAAATCACCCATTTGTAAAATAAAAACTCTTAAGAAGTGCAGAGTTGTATACTTTGTTGATTGAAAAAGACGTTATCTGCAATCAATATTTTACACAAATGCATTCATTGGAAGCCAGTGTAAGGAATCTGGAGTCGACAATAGTTTCTTCTTTGAAAGATTGTTCAAAATGATAGCAAATGATAAATAGCAGTCTCATCAACTAGGGGAGAGTTGGATACTATTATACTATTGTATTACTCAAAGTAATTATATAAGTGAAAGTAAATCACGCTATATCAGTTACCAGCTATCTAATCAAAAATACTTTACGTGTGAAAAAAGTCAGAAAAGGATTGAACGTGCGACTTAAATGAATGGGATCAAAATTGGCGGTCAAAATGGTAACTACACTTAAAGTACTGATAAGAATTATACAGTAATTATTTAGTCATTAGCTTTCTAACGAATGAATATTTACTGTAAAATCATTATCAATGCTATAAGTGTAGAGACCGGTTTAACAGCTAATTTGGGTTTCATTCCTTTAAGTCGCACGCTCATTCCTATTTTGGCCACACCTTTTTTTCACACCTAAGGTGTTTTTGATTAGATGGCATGACTTTTTGCCAATACACACCAACAAACTACAACAAGTAAGAAAGTGACACTCGATAGTAACCAACATTAGCTTTAGGATCGCAACTCTATTATTCAGAACATACCAACCAGATTCTTTAAAATAGTTTACCTCTCTAAAACAGTGTTAAATACTACCCTTATAGCAACGCCATGGAAACTAGATCAATAGTTTTTTGTCATCGCCCGCATGCACTCGAAACAGCCATATCAAGCATCATAATTTACGCTAATATCACGTGACGCTAAACGCTCTTTAATTAGGAGAATTTTGTGAAATTTAGCAAATTTGTGCTGAAAAATTGGCAACGAATAATAACCGTCCATCCCTATGATTCTTTTGTAAACTTGAGCTTGAAACTGCTAATCTAGTTTGCTTGACCTAACCAATACTTGTGTATCTGCACTTGCTTTCACCCTATAGTTTTGCTGCTCTAAATGAGCCGTCTTTAATCCAGATGACGAAAAACTAAAATCGGTCCACCTTTACTCCTAAGTGAAGCTGTAGTAAAAATTTCAAATCAATGGCTCTCGTGACGTTCTTAGTAGGCGTGTGCAAATAAGTTTGTTAAAAATTGAGTGGATTTTTGTTAAATAAATTTGCACATGTGATTTATTTTAAACCAAACTGGACATGTAATTGTAGGAAGTAAAGACCTATCAGTGTACCAAATTGAAAGTGGAAAATGGCTAAACTATCACTCCTGACCTGCAGGTTGTCTTGATATATATCTAGTGCTGACGAAGCCCAATATCAGAGCTTGTTACAAAGAGTATTCTTTGAAAGGGCGCGAAATAGTAAGTTGGAAAAGAAGTTTATGCTGTTAGTAAGAACAACGAAAGGTAATACTAATAGGAAACACATCAACCAAAATACCATCTGCTTCAGGTTACTAGACGTCAGTAAGAACACAACAACGAAAGGTAATACTAATAGGAAACACATCAACCAAAATACCATCTGCTTCAGGTTACTAGACGTCAGTAAGAACACAACAACGAAAGGTAATACTAATAGGAAACACATCAACCAAAAAATACCATCTGGTTCATGATTACTAGACGTCAGTAAGAACACAACAACGAAAGGTAATACTAATAGGAAACACATCAACCAAAATACCA
>NW_013665818.1:342596-348118 GCF_000517525.1 Limulus polyphemus | reverse complement strand
ATGATTACTATACGTCAGTAAGAACACAACAACGAAAGGTAATACAAATAGGAAACACATCAACTAAAGTACCATCTGGTTCAGGTTACTAGACGTCAGTAAGAACACAACAACGAAAGGTAATACTAATAGGAAACACATCAACCAAAGTACCATCTGGTTCAGGTTACTAGACGTCCAGGTAAGACTTGGACCGTCCCAACTTTTAATCTTATTTTTGCCCCGATCAAAAACAGTAAAAATATTAAATTGTTCCAGTTTCTCTGTATCTGAGTTTGTTATGCACGATTTGTCGTTATAAACAACTCTTAAATTATACTTTGAGAATCACCTGACAAAGACACGTCACACGATACAAGTGTTCCTTTCCTCTCTGCTACGTTTTCTTAACCTAACCTATCATTGGGCAGCCGTATGAAATAAGATTCGAAGACCGCGAAAAAGAAACGAAAAACCAACATTTTTCTTTTGTGCAACTTCAACATTTTATAGACGCGTTTTTTATACTATTTAGTATTTTTTAAACTCTATAGTATTTTAACACATTTTGTTTATCTGTAGCTTTAAAATGTGATACAATATACATCAGATTACTTAGAAAATGTAAAAAAGTGTGTTATTGTAATTTAAGCTGTTTCAGAGCTGTTACGGAGTCACCTTCTATCTGAAAATTGGTAACCCTTTTCCTGATTAAGCATATCAATGTTTGAGACTAACAACTTAATTTATAATTTTCGTATTTTCTATGTGTCTCGGGAATATCGCTCAACAATGAATGTTGTGACCCAACTAAACAAATGTGATTGTAAGTTTCTTTAGAAGATACACTTTCTTTGATATATAATAAATATTTTCGTAATACTTTTTGTTTAGATCAGGGGATCATAATTTAACATTTTATATTAGTTCATTTTTGCTTGCACATATGATAGTTGAAACCTTATTAGCACAATATTCTTTATTTGTGATGATACATTGTTTAAGATAACACTATGTTTAAGGTGATTTAAATGTTTAAGGCTTCAATTTTTGAAAAGTTACTTCTACGTATTGAGATTTATAAAAAACCCTAGAATTATAGGCTAAACTACTTCAGCCATAAAAACTGTTAAAAGACATTTAATGAATAAAGAGTTAAATTTTCTAAATATTTCATTGTGAATTCCATAGTGCCAAAATATAAAGCAAAATACAATTTTTTAAATACTTTGAAGCTAGATCAACAGTCAAGTTTGTTTTAAAGTTAAATTATTGATAACTGGTTAAATTAAAAATTATATTATTGTGTTACTTAGTAAAAGGCATTTTTTGTTTGAAGGTTTAACCTCCGGAGTTTTTACAAATGTGTTAATTATATCTTTGTTTTTAAACTTTGGAATTTTGTATTTTCATCCTGAACAGCACCTTATACGATTCATGGGCTAAGCAGCCAGATCAGAAACCACAAGAATAAAACATGTTAGAAATGTTAAACAACTAGAAGATCAACTAGTCAGTAACACCAGATGCCTACACGGCTATTATTTAGTAGAATAGCGAAATTGATTATCATAGTGATATTACATCATAGATAAAACTGCTGATCGTGTTCAGCGATGTTACGTGGCTTGTACCTTGGATATTCACATTCACAATAACCGCTATCCCACATCTGGCGCTGCTCTTCAACATTTGTGGTAAAAAAATCGGATAAAATTTTTTTTCACAAATTCTGCAACTAAAGATCTTATATTTAATATCAGGATAATTGTTTGTTTGTTTGTAACTAAGCACAAAGCTACACAATGGGCTATCTGTGCTCCTCCCACCACGGGTATCGAAACCCGGTTTCTAGCGTTGTAAGTCCACAGACATACCTCTGTGCCACTGGGAGGCAATTTCAGGATAAATGAATCTTAGTGGAGCTTGACGTTATTATTCAGTACTCATTAAATAATGTTTATTTGAACTTCAAGCTGTAATAATTCAGGTAATGGTTCTTTGCTTTTGTATTATTTCAATATTTCTAAAAATTAATTATTCTTTGCAGTTCTAAGAATCATTTTTTAAACCTTCATGTAAATGTTAAACGCTAATGCTGTATTTTTTCGAATACATTCAGCTATTGACACAATGTTTTGGAGAACAAAATGATGTAAAATGCATAAAACACGGCGTAAAAGCTCAGAATATAATAAACACACGCACATTAAATATGTGGCATACAGGTACTGGCCAGGTATTGTAAAGATCAATCTAACAAACTAAATATTCACTAAAACTGACGAACGATAAGAATTAATGCACAGTATTAGGGAACATAAGGCCATTCCTTTTTTCAAAGGGCTGTAAAGTAGAAAGCAAGAGAAACATCTTTGAAATATTACAGTTTTTCTCTCTCTCTCTCTTTGAGACGTTTTTTCTCCTTCTTTCCTTCTTTTCGTTAATCAAACAGTAGTTCGTTCAAAGGGACATTAAGGCTAACCGTCGCCTCGGGTTCAAAGTGCAAAATACGTTTTCCTTGCTTTTTTAAGGTAACAGGACGTGAACCACGGACCATCAGACCCATAATCTGGCATGTCGATCACTAAACTAAGATATTTTAATGTTCTACTTAATTGTATATTGGTAAAAGTAATTCAAAGCACGTAAACCATAGCAAATTAGTTTATTTTCTCTTTTAATATTTCTACAAACTTGAACACTTGTACACCATCGTAAGTTGTTGTAGGCCTAGTTGAAGTGATATTCAAACCTCTCTAACAATAAGGCTTAACGTAAAATCACTTTCTTATACAGAATGTCTCCACAAGTGCCCTCTCGTCAGTATTTCAAAATTAGAGATGGCGATACTTGAACCCTGGGGTTCTCTTTTTGGCCGTTTAACCCTAAAGTGGCTGAAACTTACAGTTCTTCAAAATATTTTATACTTTAAACTTTCAGATAAACAACAAAGTGTTCCCACACTTAATTTAAGACAATTTTAAATAACATTATATCTCAAACATGAATTACTCAGTGCTAAGGTTGTACCTATAAGCAGCTATGTTCCAACTGTGAATGACATTGTTGAAAGCTATATATTTTTAACATTGTAATTTGTTTGTTTACTAGAGAGAGCTTCGGGCTTTAATGATGACATTAATTCTGACATCAGAGTTTTTCCAATACTTTGTAAGATAATTTATAAACAGGCTTTCAAAAAAGAATACTTAAGATAGACAGTGTTATTTCCAGATAGCGAGTTGATCAGTCAGTGTGTTTTAGTGAAATATTTGAATCTGTGTAAGCTATTTCATAACTTTCTTGAACTTTCTCCTGATTTTCTCCATATAGGGCAGTATCACCGAATTTCAGAAAAACATTCAACTTGACATCCTTATAGTTGAATGTAAAATATAAGTAGAAATATAGCCAAAAGAATGGCAGTTTTCAAAGATTAATATAAAGTTATTATTGTAATATATAATGTTATCACTGCTGTTGTTACATTACTACAATATTTCTTGATTACATCAGATATATATATATAAGTTAGTGGCTATTTTAGGCGTGCTCATTTTAACTTTGTTAATGTTTTTTACATGACAAGGATTTTGATATGCTATTTCAGTGTTTTTGAAATACTTATTCGAATCATTGCATTTACATTCGTTGAATGTATTCAACTGATTTCAAGATACTTTACCAGGCATTATATTTTGATATTCACATGGTTTAAGCTTAATATTAAAACCATGAAATTTATGCAAATTGTATTCTTAAAAGCTATTATTGACTCAGTACGAGTCGGGTGTAGCGTAGTGATTAGCGTGTCAAGCTGCACGTCGTAGAGTTTAGTTTTCGAGACGTGATGCCACTGAAAAAGCCCCGCACTTTCAGTTTAGATACATTATAAAATTGATAGTTAGTCCTATTATTTGGCTCAAAGAATCGAACAAATGCTTCTTTGACGGTGGGTGCCATTGACTGGTTGTTTTAAGTAGTTATAACTTTCTTGAACTATTGTAAGTAGTATTGTAAGTAGTTATAACTTTCTTGAACTATTGTGTTAAAGAAAGTTATAACTACTTACAATGGGAAGAAGAAGACCATTAACAATATTGTATACTTTAAACTTACTTCATTAGTCCATTCGGAACTAATTAAAGCGTCGACTTCTATTATAATATTAGGCAAAAAAAGAGTGGAAATGTGATACTCTAAGAGAGTAAATGTAGTAGGCTTGCATAGGAACGGATACCATGTTGTTGTGCTGAACTTGGATACCATGTTGTTATGCTGAACTAATTACTCTGAACTTTTTAGTTTTTCTGAAAGAGCGCTTAAGGGATTGCACCCAATTTTACAAAAAAACAAACAAAAAAAAACCCCTCAAACTGTCTCATCAAAGTATTTTCATTTCCAGAGTTATTTCCCGTGTTAAACTAATAAAATCTAAGGATGAACACCACAAGACAGATCATTATGTTTCCAAAAATAAATATTTTTTTTATCATCTCATTAAAGTTAGGTTGAGATTGATGAAACAATGCTGTAAAATATATTATTTTAGTAAAAAAGTACAGGAAACACGAATATGGCCACATCTCTACTTCTATCACATTTACAGACATTAGAGAACTTGTAATGATTTACATCAACGTAATGGAAAGCAACAAAAGGGTATCTTATCCAATCCGTAATTGACCACAACGAGTGTCTTCTTTTAGTTCAATCAGGTATTTGCTTGAGTTTTATCAATTATTGCAAATTCATTGCTGAGGGTTAACGTAGGTAGAGTGCTATTAATTCTTCAAGTTCCGCAGTTCGTTTAAGATCTGTTTGCAACTGGATGAAAATTAGTCCATGAAAATAAGACAGTAACATGAACATATCTTAAAGTGTTCTATACAAAATTAACATTAACAAACATTTTTAAAATAAAGATGAAATTTGGTAAAATAGATAGAATAAGAAACGCATTGTTTGCTTTTAAAATACTCTTTAAAGTCCTTGTGAGTTAGATAGAATAAGAAACGCATTGTTTGCTTTTAGAATACTCTTTAAAGTCCTTGTGAGTTAGATAGAATAAGAAACGCATTGTTTGCTTTTAAAATACTCTTTAAAGTCCTTGTGAACAAGGACTTTAAAGAGTATTCTAAAAGCAAACAATGCGTTTCTTATTCTATCTAACTAACAAGGACTTTAAAGAGTATTCTAAAAGCAAACAATGCGTTTCTTATTCTATCTAACTAACAAGGACTTTAAAGAGTATTTTAAAAGCAAACAATGCGTTTCTTATTCTATCTAACTGAATTTCTTTTTTTTTCCATCGTTCACAGAATTTACTAATCAACAACTAGTAATTACGAAGGCCAGCGAATTTAAACTTCATAAAAATTGTTTTGGTTTTAATAAAGGATTTTCAGCTACGCAGGTTTCAAATATAATATTTTTTTCTATCAAGTAAGGATTTTTTACAAATCGGGGAGAAAAATCTCTTACTTAGATCAAATTATTATTTCGTTTACCACAATGAGCATTTTTTATTATTATGTTTG
>NW_013665818.1:325112-341648 GCF_000517525.1 Limulus polyphemus | reverse complement strand
ATGTATTGCGTTATGACGTTTTGTGAAAAATCTGTACGTGATGGAGAAAATTGGACATCATTTTCGGATTCAGTGTACATGAGTTAATGCAGAACATGTAAAATTTTAAGACATAAAAACATTGCAGGCTTGTGTTATCAGCTAAAAGATGTAACTGCTGTTTGAATGTTATAATTCTACAAAGTATCTTTACTTGGGTCACAATTAATGTAAAGCTGTTATTCAAAAGTTTATTATATCAGTGTTACAACAAATGGAAGTGTATGAAAGATGTACAGAGTTTATTCTCAAATATGAGTAAATATCTTTCATACTAAGATATACTATCGAAATGTGAAAAAAAATGAGTGTCCGAGAGGTTCAAACACTATTCAACAGTAGAAACTATGGTACTTAAAAATCTATAACCTCAATGACATAACTGAGTTTATGAGAATTGAAACTATGGTGACGTCTCGGAATTTGGTGAGAAGAAGCATACCTCATTCTACAATGTATACTACCACAAGGAAAAGAAATCAAACCCGACTGCTAAATCTAAATATAAAGCTGGTAACCTCGAACACTCTCTGGATAAGATAGAATAAGATGGTGTGTATGTAAACAAAAGTTTACCTCAAACTTACCCAAATATTACCAAGTTTATAGAGATATAGTTTAGTTTATTTTTAATAGTAATCTGTTTTATTCATATATTTTTTTACTTACACAGCGAACAAGACATCAGTCGAAGAACTAAGAACTATTTTTAATAGTAATCTGTTTTATTCATATATTTTTTACTTACACAGCGAACAAGACATCAGTCGAAGAACTAAGAATGCTGGGAATTTCCTTGAGCTACCCCTTTAGTAATCTTGACATCAATACACGCACTAAGTTTATTGAAGCCGCCATAAAATCGGATATAAATGGAATTCTTGACTTGAAACGTAACTGGAACCTCGATCACTCCAATTCATTAGTTGGTTTTAAGAGCTCTGTTCGCCTTAAAGATATGATAATTGAACACAGTATCAGGTAAGATTAGTTTGTTCTTACAAAAAGTGAATAATAACATAAGCAAAGAAGAAGAGAATAACACTAAGAAGGTAGAACTTCTGTATTCTGTAGAACTAGCATCTCAAGATCATTTGTAGTTTTATGGGTATAATACCTTCTGTAGAACTGGCACCTCAAGATCACTTGTAGTTTTATGGGTATAATACCTTCTGTAGAACTAGCATCTCAAGATCATTTGTAGTTTTATGGGTATAATACATTCTGTAGAACTGGCACCTCAAGATCATTTGTAGTTTTATGGGTATAATACCTTCTGTAGAACTAGCATCTTACAAGTGATCTTGAGGTGATAGTTCTACAGAATGTATTATACCCATAAAACTACAAATGATCTTGCTTTTAACATGTAATAAAGATTTAATGTTCTACTTTCAAAATATGAAAACCTTTTTTCACATATTTACTTTTTCAAAATTATTTCGGCCATGAGGTGCTAGTTCTACAGAATGTATTATACCCATAAAACTACAAGTGATCTTGAGTTGCTAGTTCTACAGAATGTATTATACCCATAAAACTACAAATGATCTTGAGATGCTAGTTCTACAGAATGTATTATACCCATAAAACTACAAGTGATCTTGAGGTGATAGCTCTACAGAATGTATTATACCCATAAAACACTTTCATTTATTCCACAGCTGTGAAGAATTCTTTATTGAATGTGCGGTTGCTCTCAACATCAGTAATTGCTGTTCTTTTTTCCGAACTGTGATTACACCATTAGGAGTGTGTTTCACCTTTTCTCCCAACAAAACTTTACAAAGAAAAATTACTAAAGTCAGCACCATCGCCGTTAATTTTCGCCTACCACAAAATTCAGGTATTTTGAAATAAACCGGCTATGATATTATAAAAGAAGAAGTAAAATATCCTTCTTAAAACTTAGCATTGACTGAAAATGTCGAAATTCTTCATAGAGATTTCAAAGTACTTGATGTTTATATAGAAATATTGCGACCATATAGATTAAGATGGTTTTTTCACTGAACAGGAGTACGAAATGTGGAGTTTTGGTTGTTCTATAGTTTTGATCAGGTATTTATGTTTAATTTTACCAGATGCGTTCCTGTAATTTTTACAGTCATGTGAACTATTACCACATACGGGTCACGGGTCAAACGCCATATCATCGCGTTTGTTGACTCGCATTCAAATTTTTATTGAACTACTATTTTATGAATTCACGTCATTGACTTTGGTATCAAACTGTAGATTATAATTTGAATGTTAGTATTATACATTATTTAATTTCTTAATTTAAAAAAAATATTAAGAAAAACACACACCTAAACATCGATTTTTGTGTGTCTCGTGGTATGTTGAATGAAGAACTGGTTCAAGTTAAATGTTTGTGATGTCAAAATACAAATTCTATAGTTTTGTACGAAACAGGAACTCCAATTAACGATATTGACAAGTTAGAATATAAAACAAGAACCTCCTGTCTTCTCTATTTGCTGAGATATCGCTCATGTATTGAATAAACGCAGTGGCCCCGCTCACCTCTTTCCATTTTTTGGAAACGCTCCCTTATATATATATATACTTCTGTATATGACACGTGACTAACCAATCGAAAGCTCAGAATGTCCCCCTAATGACTTTCTCAGACATTTTCAAATATAATAGCGTTATCTCTTTCTTTCAATACAAGATGACATAAAGGTAATTCGAGTCTTTAGTCAAATTTTTTAGACACAGATACAACTTAGTTACTAAAATCGATAAATTATAATTGAGTTCTGTGGTATCGATATAGTAATTTATGACTTTTTGGTTATTCAAATGTATATATAAAACCTAAAAAAAATATTTTATTTCACATCCTCCACATACGAAATTTCTTAAAGCTTAGCAACCTACTTCAAGCAGCAACCGAGTACAAAGGTCGGAACTAGAAAAGATAATTGTTTGCTTTACTTCTTTAAAAAGCTATCTGTGCACTGCCCACCACAGGTATCGAAACCCAGTTTTTAGCGTTGTAAGTCCGCAGACATACCGCTGTACCACTGGATGTCTATTATATACGTATATAGATTATTACTATTTACAAATAACTTCTTAAGCTTAATTTTCTTAAAACATAAAACAGTAAATGTGCATAACTTCAAAACAAACAAACAATATATAATAATTGAAATTTGACTGTATTTTACAAAATACTAATCCACTAAAACACAGCCAAGACAGGTCACTTTATAGACTCTAAAGATCAGTTTTATATTATTGGATACGGTAACATGAGTGCACGTGCACTGCGTCATTGTAACTTATGTATTGTTAGCCAGGCACGGCAGAAAGACCAATATAATAAAAATAATAAATATATATAAATGGATAATGTTATGAGATTTAATCTATTTAGTGTAAACATTTATATTTTCGTGTTATAAGTTGTTGTCACTCTAGAACGAAAAAGGCATAATATAGTTATTTCCTAACTTTTTATGGTGGTTACGAGATCGGTCAAATCGACCAAACCCGTACAAACATTCGTTAGTGAAAATAACAGATAAAATATAAAGTTTTTTCTTAAGAAACATTTAATAATTATCTGGGCATTATAAGGATTTTGCAAGTGAAATATGAAAATGAAAATTACTTTACATGTTGAATAGGCAACATGCGAAAAGAAAAAGGTATGTTAAAAACGTTTAGAAAAAATCAAAATTAAATATCTTAGTTTTCAAGAAATGCATTCTTATAGGACCTTTCATCTCAAATTTAAAATAACTTCATCCACTAGTTTCATTTTTGTAAAGAGCCTTCACAAGAGTTGCACACCCACTTACATTCGTAGTCAAAGGGTGAATTAACTAAGTTATCTTTTAAAATGAAATTCCTACAGTTCCTCTGTCTGAAGAAGAAGGAGTAACTGTTGCTATCCATGACCCTAGGGAATTTCCTTCCGAGTCGATCTTAAAGAGTAATGTTGGGATCTGGCCAGGGATGAATGTGAGAATCGCGTTTCAACTTACTCAGGTAAGAAATATGTAACAAAATCTGCTGTGTGAATAGTTACCGCCATTCATGACTGTTAGAATCCGCCATAAAAAGTAAAGTATAATATTATGATCATACCTGGAGTTGCTGTGATCATATTGCTTCTAGTTACATAAGTAAGACACAGAATTACTAAATATATAACCCAGAACTTATGGTTCTCGGCCAAGAGGGATGATTGCTGCAATTCAAAACGCTCGCTATTCTGTTTTCAGTTTTAGGTGTTTATGATTATTTACATTTAAACTTGTATTCTGAATGTTACAACAAAAACTAAACGTTTGCTTAAGAAACTGGTCACAAATTCTGTTTAATATTATTTTGAAAACTGGATTCTAGTTTCGTAAAATGTAGTTAACTTTTATAAGTTTCGCTCTTATTTTAAGTTTTAATGATCAAAATCAATATAAAATGTGTCACAATATAAAAATCTCACGTCTGAGTTTTATCTTTATACTATAAATGTACGTTCTACTTTCACCGAAAATGACTTACATAATTGTACTTTCACTTGTAAACCAACTGTACGCCTTTTTGTGAGTGATAGTTTAAAAAATAATTACCTTTCTATTCCAGTAAAAATGTAAAGAGATAATCAAAAGGAAAGATTAAATGCTTAAAGTCATAGCAGTACTTTCAAAATCGCATTAGAAAAGAGTAATTACTGTGGTAATATCTTTCTAGGTGTTTATTTGTTTATCGACAAAACGTACTTTAAGCCTAAAAACTAATTTCATGAGCGTGAATACTTTTAGATACATGGCCTGAAGTATAATTAAAGTTCGGAATAATGAAAATAATGTTTCAAACTCCTTATTGTTAATCAACCTACTACGGGTTTTCAACTAAAGAAAAAGTACAATATTAGCATTTGAACTAAACTTTGCTTTTTTGTACATTGCTGTTGACTGATCGTTCTCAATTTCAGAACTCTTTGAAAGATAAAGTTTAAAACCACATAAAATGTCTTAGGTTAAATGCTTTTTTCAAACGGTACACCAAATTTGATGAAGCTTTTCAGACTAGAAATTTCTATGTCAAAACTCAAATAAAATTAACAATACCTTTAAAACTTCCTTCTTATCTGGATATGTAGGATTTAACGTTTTACATCTTATGGCGTAACGAATTTACAATGTGTGTATATATATATATATATTTATATACACGACCAAATATGTTTTAATAGAAATATAAAAATGAAATACAAACTTTGTTATCATTACAGTTTATATTATCTTGCAGACTGACTACACTTCGAAACTTTCTCTGTTGCCTTCCAACATCTTTAGGAGATGCAACAACGAAATTTGGTCAGTTATCGGAAAACCTTACACTAAGAACAACTGTGAGATAGAAAACACTATTCTTCTTGTCCAAGAATTCTGTAACTGTACTCTCGTAATTACCCCCTCTGTTGGTGAGTCCAAATTAGAATTTATTAGCCATCTTCACTTTAGGAAATGATAAATATTTTATTCTCTAATTTGTGAGGTATGTTGTTGATAGAAAGTTTAAGAAGGTTTGATCCATAAGGAACTGAAAAGAAAGTTAACAATTAGTATAAATCGTTCTTATGTCATGTATTATATATTGATGTCTCATCACGGAACACCGGCTATGGCTATTCTTTTGTGTTTATTTTTAATGTACTGATAATTAATTTAAAAAGTATATAATGGATTTTAATAAAATACGTTCAAGTTCAAGTACGAGCCAAGTTCATTGAGCCTGAAAGGGTCACCTGTTTTAACCACTCAAACCATTGTACAGTAGTGTGCTGTCTGTCATTCAGTCAGTAGACACTAAAATGACGTCACATAAGGGACGCTTAACGTTGCAATTTGTACTGTTGTGATGTCAATAAAACATGCACATGCCATGTATCACAATAATAATTATGCCCCCTGAAGGCTAGCTACAACACAGTATGACATATGAACTTCAAAAGCAAAAAATTAAAATATTTGTTATTCTTAATTTTGATTTTGTTTGCTCTTAAAACAGAACACTTTCAAGCTGTATTTGTATCCAGTCTGCTCCAAATCTCTCAGTCCCCTTATTTTCTCGTTACTTGGCGATTTGGGTACTTAACTGTTTTTACCCAGAATTTGAAGTCTTGACAATTTTTCTGTCTAATTGTTTTCGTAAATTTGTTATTTGTAATTTAATTGGCTATTAGTCGTTTTTATTTTTATGTGGTGTGATATCAGGGCACTATTTAATTTTTTTCTCCATAATTGTAAGCTAGCTAACATCTTTTTAAAATCTTTATGGTTTAAACTTTGTTTGCTATTTCTTATTTTCCATTTATTTGAAGTCTGGTTTCAGTGTTTTGTATGTTTTTAAATCTACAAACTGACTTTCATTTGCCACCAGAAACCCACTCAGTGGTTCAACAGTAAGTCTGTAGGCGTACAATGCCAAGAATTGGATTTCGATACCTATGGTGGTCTTTGCGCTTAACAACAAGAAACCAACCTACCAAGCCATCAGAAAAAAATTAGTTACTTTTTAATAGTTTGTAATCTGGTTACTAGGTGTTATAGGTGATTTAAACCTGTCTGCTGCTATTTGTTTACAAGTTGTTTTCGTTTTTTCTCAAAATATTTCACCTATAACTGCCATATATTGTTTATATAACAACAAATAATAATTTTTTTTTTTTGCAATTTGGTATCTAACAACAAATACTTTTCGTTGTTATACTCTGGTTAATAAAGTTTTATTGTGGCTTTAAATCTGACTACCAATTATTTACATTTTATACTTTAAAATGTCACTGTTTATTGCTTATATTCTAATTACTAATTATTTTTCTGTAGTTTGAAATCAGGAGAAAATATCTTCCATCATAGCTTTCTACTGATATAGTAAGCGAGGAAAACTTATTAATTGAAAACTAACTCGAAACTTGTGTAAGAATGTAATACATCCGTCTTACACCTTTACTCATATCACAATAGATCATACAGAAAACTGATTGGAGTCATTCATAACATTTTGCAAAACGTTATTTAAATAATAAAGAAATATATATATATTTCATTCTTTTATGCAGTGTCTAAGAGCATTAAAGGCGAGATTCCTTGGCTCTCATTTAGATATATATTATAATAAGTTTCTTATTATGAAAGGTATTTAATAAAAAACAGAAAAACACAAGGAAATATCCAAACTGTTTCCTTTTTTTCGTGTGAAGAAAAATTAGTTAGTATATAATCAAAACGCGAAATTCATAGAATCTTCAACATTTGCGTATATTTAATTTACATCTTTGCCTACTGTATTATGTTTTCAATTTGCGTTTGGTGATTATTATGTTGGTAATTTAGGTGGTGAAATACGTTACTGTGGATCAGAAGATATCATCACTTGTTTTATACCCAAGGCTAGGGATATATATGGTAAGATATGTATTTGATATACATCTAATGTTTGTATGAAATACAATGTATATGAATATTAGTAAATGGTTTGGAAATATCCATCGAAAATTTCTGTCCCAAATTAAAAGTAATTCGCGAAACTGTTAGTGTTGTGTTCTCCAGTACATTTATTTCCCTTTAAGAATAATCGAACAGGAGACTCATAGTAACAGAAAATGTATTATGGAGCAAAAATCTGAATTATCTGATCTGCACCGAGGTTGAAGAAAAAAAAAGTTAAACACAGTGAAAACATTTTTACTTGCATAAACAACAATCAAAGTTTAAAAACATGGATCTATTTGGCGTATTTACTGGTGATCAAGTCAGGAATTTAAATCGAATCGCTCTCTACGTTAAAATAATTTAACCTGTTAAATCTTAAATCTATCAAACTTTAGGTCTTTCTGTTCTAGGCTGAGAAATTTTCTTATTATTTACATAAGAAAAACAATGCCATTATTCTCAGGACACAGATGCTATGCACGTGATGATAGTGACTCTTACCACAAAATGAGGGATGTTTCCTTTAGGCAACATCGACTTACCAGTGGAAAATATCATTGTTTATTTCTATGCAGTATGCTCCACTTTACAGGAATCGTTCCCACGAGAAAATGCACGTGACAACCAAGTTGAATGACCCACTTCAGTGGTTAATTAGTTCCATGAGAACTAAGTAGCTTCCTTGAAACAATTTCTATATCAATTCACTAAACCCATAATTTTACGTGTGTTTTGCTGGAATTACTTTCAAGATTTCCTAATAATTGCCACCATACCTTTAAAAATTTCAGTTTTCTTAATTTTGTTTTTCCCTTAAACATCAAGGATACTCAAATGAACCATTGTTAAATAAATAGTATCAAATCTCTCCCTGTTGAACGTTTGGAGATAGAACGGTTTGTAGAGAGACTGGTGGTAGCGAAGTAGTCTCAAATGCTAGGTCGTTTGTTGATGGCCATTGATGTCATCATAACAAAAAACTTCAACAGCTCTTAGTAGGTAAAAGTAGTCAAGTTCAAATACGTCGACTGTCTCTGAGCAGGCGTTTTCTTTGCAACTTGTGTTTTGTTGTAGTCGTTGATAGCAGTGATGAGTGTATTACTTACATCTCCTGTAAACAGAGCTCTGAAACAGTTAAAAGGCGTAGAGTTATCATTGATTTCGGCGTGTACACGAGAATCACGCATCTTCTTCTGCAAAACTCAAAGTCATTACTTATGGCTGACCTACATTATCTGTGGCTCTGGTAGTGGACGTAGATCTAGAAGGTGGATCAGATCTAGCTGGGGCTCACTTTCGTGGCCTCTTTGTATCACTAGGTCCTGGTTGGGATCAGCTGATTGAGAATCACTGGAACTGTGTCTCGACTAGAGTCAAATTCAAGATCAGAATCACCATCATTTCCACTCCTTCCTTCATCTAACTAATTGAACATGCTCATTGCTTACTCTTGATATAAACAAATTGTTAGACTTCACAAGAAAACACTGAAAAAAATCGGTCTCAAACACACCTTGATGATCCGAAATTGGTTTCAAAACAAACGACAATACTTCACAGAACTTCTGGTCTATTTATACAAAGTGGATTACAGCATGGTTTGGATTAGTTTTCAGCCAAAAAGACATAAATATTATCGGACAATGTCACCATTCGATGGGTAAATCGGGATTTTCAGCCGGACGCTGTTTAAGGAGTTAAAACCACATGTACAATATGTGGAGAACTGTTAAAACATTTAACATTAAATAAAAGGATAGAAACACGTATACACATTAGTAATAAACTATAAACGAGTCAAAAGGACCAAGAAGTATGGATAACTTTCAATAATTATGTGTGTGTTTTCTTATAGCAGGCTATCTGACTTACCGCTGTCCTACCAAGGGACAATAATATTGTGTGTGTTGTCTTATAGCAGGCTATCTGACTTACCGCTGTTCTACCGAGGGACAATAATATTGTGTGTGTTTTCTTATAGCAGGCTATCTGACTTACCGCTGTCCCACCGGGGGACAATAATATTGTGTGTGTTGTCTTATAGCAGGCTATCTGACTTACCACTGTCCCACTGGGGGACAATATTATTGTCTGTGTTTTCTTATAGTAAAGCCACATCAGGCGATCTGCTGTGCCTATCGAGATGAATCGAACCCCTGATTTTAGCATTGTAAGTTCGAAGACTTACTGCTGTTACACCGGTGGACAATAATATTGTGTGTGTGTTTTTTCTTATAGTAAAGCCACATCAGGCTATCTGCTGTGTCCATCGAGATGAATCGAACCCCTCATTTTAGCATTGTAAGTCTGAAGACTTACCGCTGTCCCACCGGGGGACAATAATATTGTGAGACCTTGCTGTCAAGATTTGTTCAAAAATAGCAATCATTTTAAACTGTTTGTGGTCTCTTTGAAATCTATTGTCCTTTACAGAAGACATCCTATTAAATAAGTAAGATCTTTTATATATCTTACTTTTTAAGCACAAAGCTACACAATGGTCTATCTGCCTGCACTGTGCCAACTGCAGGGACTGGGCCTCGAATTTTAGCGTTTTACTTCTTGAAGCTTACTGTTGAGCCAGTGGGGTCCTATTGTCAGAAGGTGAAATAATGACCATTTCTTGACATACTTCAATCAATAACTTTAAATTTTTTCTCATGAAATTTATCAACTTTATTCTTGGTTGTATAATCATAAGTAGATTACTAAAATATATTGGTAAACACATAAGCGTAGTATTCAGATAAATAACCGAAAGGTGTAATAAGACTTAGTAAAATGTTTATTTATAGCTATCTCCATTCAAAACTACTTACAAAAACGTGATCTAATGCTTAAACTTTTCCGACTAAAAAACAATAAATTTTAATATAGGACTAGGACTAAAATTACTTTTGGTCTCTTGCAAACTTGGCTCGATTATAATTTCATATTCAAAATAGTAGCTTCATGAGATAAAAATTCAAAATATTAGAAATATGAAATTCAAAAAAGGTCAAAGAATGTCTTGAAATTTATGTTTTTAAATAAATGTTTTTGTTTGTTTAGCACAAAGATACATCTCGGTGCTGTACCCAACGCGAGTATCGAATCCAAGTTTTTAGAGATTTGAACCCCTCGCTGAGCCACTGGCAGTATAAATATATGCAGGCTTAAGTTATCATTATATCACAAAGTTACCGTTGAGTTAGAAAGTAAACAAAATATATCTTGCGGTGGTTATGTGCAGCAAATAATTGTTTGTAAACAAACCATACGATATAAGAGAAATATTGTTGTTTAAGACTCATAACGTAGATAAATTAATATGTATAATTCTATAATTTTACATAGAAAAGGAATATGTTGCAAAGAATGTAGGCTTAACTTGAAATGAGAGAATAAAGGAAAGATTTACAAGGATCACAATGTTTAATAAAGCAGAATGTGAAAAGAAGACTCAGTTGTTTTAGCATACAGAAATTATAACAATTGTTGCCCTTTTTAGTGTATTTAATATAAAATAGACTTGCATAGTTAAAAATACATTTTAATTTCTGTTGTAAATTATTAGATTTACTTCTAAGTGATTGTTTGTCGCACATGTATAACAAAAACAGAACAGAATAAAGCTTTAGTGAATTACATGCATTATTTAAAATAATACACACATAAACCTTTAGGGTTTCACATGGCACCAAACATCTTGTGAATTATTCTAGTATTTCTTCACTTTTAATTTAAAAAGCAATAACAAAACTGAAAATTATGTTTAATGTCATCGTAGCAGATACACAATTTAATTTTTATATGATTGATTATATTCTTATCTGTTCATCATATAAGGAATGATAACTTTGCAGCTAATATACACTGTACACCAGCATGTAAAGAATATACGTATGTGAAAAGGACTTCATACACCAGACTACAATCTTCCAACAGTGTTACTAGGTAAGTGTAAAAAAAACAACATTTGTTCTGATGTATAGACGTTAGAAAAGACAGTTCTCATACAAAAATGTAAGTTCTTTCTACATCACTTAAGTGTTTATAAATAAATAAATATTTACATATTAAATAACAAATGTTCAACATAGATTATATTCAAAAAATATAGTTATTTTTATGCCATTAATTATTCAAAAATATTAATTTCTTTCTTCGTAATTAAGTACAATCACAATTGTATGTCTGTTTGATGATACACACTCATATGTCTGTTTGATGATACACACTCATATGTCTGTTTGATATCTGGTGCATGTATATCTCTCTAATGTTTACTGTTACATACCTATTAAATGATAATTATGGGATTTACCAGAAATATACCAATACCATTAAACACGACATAACAATTACTAGAAATTCACTAGTAACCAATAAATTCAGGTTAACGGTTGCGACACAAATGACCGATAGATATCAAACATATAAGAGAAGTCATCAAAAAGACCCATAATTACTATGTAAGAGATATGTAGCAACAAATAACAGAGAGAGATATACATATAGCAGACACATATCAACAATAATAAAAAAATCCAGAGAGCACCGCGCACGCAAGTTTAGATTCAATCAAAATGTGAGTAAATAGCTTCTATGAATGTTACTTCACATAATATTTACATTCAGTGGAGTTTTAAAACGAACCTCTTTATAACACCTCTACTATAGTAAACGCGGAACCTGATCAAATGTATTGCCGGACTCTCCTTTTTCCAGAGTAACACGTGTTAATTTTTTAATTCTACTCCAAGCATTTTATTTGTCCTCATATTTTCACTGACACGTGTTTTAGTATCGAGACTAATATCAATTAAATATTTTGTAGCTTTTGGTTGAGACTATGTCCGGTCCAAGGAGCGCGGGGGCGTCGCTTTTGAAAGGGCAAAACTTCAATACAACCGCAATGTTGATCAAAGTGCATGCGTCTTCCGGAATCTTCAACTCAAAGATAAATTATCTCGCTGCCTTCAAACAAAAAACAAGCCTTTCAACTTAAGAGATCACGGGCTTAGAGACGACTAAATACTTCATTACGAGCAAGAGTTGCTGTGTTTTATTCACATGTAGTCTAATACAGCTAGAAGACAAAAAAGTCAAGGATGCTGAATCGTACATAATATTATGTATATCGACAGCAAACAAGCATTTAACGGACGGAAAGTTACACCGGTAACTTATCAAACATATAGCAACAATTATCATTCGTTGGTCAGCAATTATCACACATATCCAAGTATCATAACTGTCAATAACCATTAAACACACACTTATTAAATAAGGACAATTTCACGTGATTAAAGATTTCTTCTAGCAGTAGTAATGTGAAATATAAAAAAGTTATTTTGAAAAATGAATACTTTACTCATACTAGTACAAATAAATCATCATCAAAAAATGTTTCATAGAGTCAACAAAAGACAGATAAATTTGCCATTGGTGGACTTGTCAATCAGGAGTCATAAGTCTCGGTTTTGTTTTATTAGCCTAAATACATATAACATTCCTTCAAATCTATGTGTGTTAACCAAAAGCAAATGAATGAAATGTCTGAACGCTCTGGCTGTGCTGGCTATCGAATCACACCTGGATTATGATAACGTTATCGACAAGTTCGCCGCGTATATGTTCTTCTCAGTCAAACCGTAATTGTTTCTGTTGCCGTTAAGTTGTACCAGAAGTACTTATTACTCGTTATCATTTTCTACTGATATACATTCCGTGACTTGTTAACGTCTTCCGTTGCCGTTAAGTTGTACCTGAAGTACTTATTACTCGGTATCGTTTTCTATTAATATATATTCTGTGACTTGTTAACGCCTGTTTCATTTTATTTCAATGGGTGTATCAAGCATATTGTGTCTAATCGTTATATTCCAAACTTCATACTGACTTTCTTTCTAATTCAAGTTGAGTATGGTAAAAAACTATTTCTTCTTTGCTAGTCCTGTTTCAGTTGAGTAAAAATGTTTCGTTAATATATATAAACATTTTTACTTATTTTTGCTGGCTCCCTCTTGTCTAGTCCAGTTGGGTGACATTCCTTTCTAACTATATAAAGTTTACATCTTCAACAATAAATAAAGGAAAAAAAAAGTAAAGTTTCAAGCACATAAAGCTTTAGCTAATAGAGGTTGTTATTTCAGTTACATGCTCACTCAGTTGCCATAGTTTAAAAGTCTAAAAACGGTAAGTAGTTTGACCGTTCTTAGAAATATAATATTTTAGTAAAGACTCATTACAAGTGAGTATATTACTATTAAACAGGCATAATGTTCTAGAACTTATCGGTCAAGATCCTTATTTGTTGCTCTCTTTTTTACCATTAATTACATAGTTTTGGAATTTCTAGTAGAGGCCGGCTGTCCCTCACATCACTTAATGCATTGCATATTTTGTTTGATGAATATTTAAGTTTGTGGTATTAGATATTATTATCTAAATATATCAAACCTAATGATTTTCTTTTAATTATATTTCAGGTCAGAAGCTATGAATATAGAATTGATGTTTAAAGATTACTCCTACATTCAAGCTAAATACAACATCAATAGCATAACTGATGCAATGAGTAAGTAGAACTTGTAATAAAATCTCATGCTTGTGTGTTGTTTGAGCAAACAAAAAGTAAATTTAATGAACGTAAGAATTCGGACTACTAGAGACTTATATCTAATGTACATATTTACAATGACTTTGCAGTCATTCATACCAAATAACATTGATTATGGATCGCTGTTTTTGCTAGAGCCAGCAAAGAAGAAGAAGAGAAAGGTAACAAATTATGCCTCAAGTACTTACATTAAGGTTTTGGTTGTCAGGTATCAATCACTGCTGTTAAAGCCATTTAAGCCTAATTATTAGTTATTCACTAATTTATTGTTATTGATATTATATATTAGTCAACAATTAGTTTATATTTCATGTTCCAGAAGAGTCTTCAGAAGCCACAATACAGTACAATTATAGTGCATACCAAACCACCCACAGGCTCCATGGAGTGTAAAAGCACAATTTACAACATCCCTTGTGATAATGAACTCAGGTATCTTAAAGAAACAAAAATATCAACAAATTTCAGAATTATACACTACAGTAGACACGTATGTCTCCATAATACTAATCAATCTCGAATAGTCTATTGTATCAGAGAAGATCATACAATAAATCACAATAACGTGGGATATGAACCACACACACCTAATAACACATTCAGTCAACTTAGCATAGATGTTTAACAAAGCCTGAATAGACCGCTTGAAATAATTCAAGTAGTTTATTGATTCAAATCACAAAAGAGTGAGAGCCCAGACAACAAAATTCTGAATCTTCCAGGAAGAAGATCCAGAATTAAATCTCAACTTGGCTTGGCATGACCAGGTGGTTAGGGCGTTTGACTCGTAATCTGAGGGTCGTTCGTTCGAATCCTCGTCCCCCAAACATGCTCGTCCTTTCAGTATTTGCTGATTAGCTTGGATGATCTAGTACTTGATGCCATGAAACACCTGGAACTCGATCAATCCTGCAGCTGAGATGCCATTTTAACAGAGCAGTGTTATCACTTTGACCCCATAGAAAATGGAGTCATCTACTGGGCAGCATTTAAGGCTTGTAAATGTGATATTTATAAAACTCAGCTGAGTACGTCAATGTAGTATGATGCTTACACAGCATATTCCAGCTTACTGAGAAGTATTCTTGTTGATTAATTCATACAGGGACTTCCCAGCAAGTCTAAATGACACCACTTGAGCATTAAAGAAATACTATCTATAAATGAAGCTGTAACTTCAAGCAAGTTGCCAGAGCAAAGAAAACCTGCATTAACTTCACCAGAGCTGACTGAATTTGTTAATCCTGTATCATAATTGTCAAAACAGATGGTGTCTTAATTTCTTTTTTACTTTTAATAGATGGTCCCACAGAGATAATGTGGTGATTCTATACAGACTGAATGTGGCCAGCCAAGTACTAGAGAGTATTCTGAGTCTGTTGCTTCAATTGTGCCAATAATGTAAATGCAAATATATCATGATATACAGACAGTGTTTGTGATAACTGTGTCCCTGCACAGTGATTCACTAAACAGACCAAAGAGAAGACAACAGGGTCAAGGCTGCGAATATTGCTAGGTACACTGGTTTAATGTTCCAAGCCCCAAATCAGATCCGGCCACTGATCTGAAAGAGAAGAAACGTCTGTATGTTCATTCAGTCGTGATGATTGGTCCAACATCTATAGATTCAAGCCTGGATGTGAGTAAAGTTTTTAGTTGATACAGAATCAGAAGCATGTGCCTGGGAAGGTACATGGATGTGAAGTTTAATTTTAGTTTAAACTAGACCACACGTGACCCGTTGGGTCACCCTCTATTCAGAGGTTATGAAGAATTCAAGCTAATTTCAGTATTGCACCGAAATGAAGGTTTATTTTGAGATAATTTAATTAAATATTTCAATCCATTCGTGTTTCTCATAATTCAAGAAAAGATATTTGATTGTTGATCGGGAGTAAAAGGAAAGACCATTTTATTTTTCCAAAAGTGAAGTCAGAGTTTTCAGGTATTGTGATGAACTAACCTTATTCACAGTTGATTCAAAATGCCTGAAAATAAGAAATAACAGATAATAGTAATGTTATTCATGGTTTACTAGAATGTAATTGCTATCAAAAATCCATAAAAAGCTATTTCAGAAAAACATTTCATACTTACTTGTTTAAATTACTGCAGGAAACAGCAAAACTTGATAACTGATACACTACGAAATTCACTAAATGAAAAATCTTTCTCACTGTCTCGCAGCAAATGATCTTTTGACTGAGAAAATTTTCACATTTCTTCACGTACCATGATCAAAGCACATTATTGAGAAATTCTTCAAGATCTTGTTTTTGTTATCTTACGCTTTCTAATGAATATGGGAACATTGACAGGGAAATAGATTTGAACGAAAAAGGTTCGTAAAGAGCGCGAACGGTAGTGTGATGTAAAATTACTCATGCTAGAAATTTTCATAAAAGTGACCCGAAAAACGGAGCTAAC
>NW_013665818.1:315759-324112 GCF_000517525.1 Limulus polyphemus | reverse complement strand
CGCCGTTTTTTGCTGTATTTAATTACAGACAAGCAAACAAACAATCTCAGAGTTTTAGTAGTATATAGATAGATAGAAGCTGTTAGATCACTACTTGAACTTACTATCCTGTAATACTACGTAAACCACCACTCTGGCCAGTATACAAATAATAAGTTTGTTGGATGTAATGATCGTTGATAATGTGTGTTAATGAGAAATGACCGAAACTAATGTTACTTCAGATAAACAACATCCACAATCAAATATACCGTTGTCTATACCTCTGAAGCTGTTTATTGAAACTGTGCAACGATGTTAACTTAGACCAGAAGATAAAATAAGTAAAATTTACTTAAATAATTTGCCAATGTATCATTTTTATCAGATGGATAGGTAGGGAAAACATATATCACTAACATTATATATATACAGAAACATACGTCACCATGTAGAATTCCTGGAGGAACTACGAATATAACCAGTGCTAAGAAAGATTGGATGCTGAAGGACACAAGGATTCAGAGAATGCCTGGTCATCACACCAAGAATAATTACAAGAGAGACTGTAGAAAGACTGAGGTTTTATGTGGATGAACGTGATAACATGTGTATCTAGAAGAGATGAAAATATCACTTTGCTTCTAGCTACTGGAAGGTTGAACTAGAAGATGAATATAGAGGCAAGTTATCAACAATAGCAGCGCCAATTACGGGACTATCTAATGTTGAATTACATTTAGATGGACTGAAGACTATGAAAAAAAAACATTTCATTCACTAAAATGTGCCTTTGATGATGCATCAGTGCTAGCATATCCAAGAATATATATATATACATAATTTTCTTAATTGAGGTCTCGAACTTTCTACAAACTACGAGACGCTATGATATAACAATACTCACACAGCGAGAAAAACTTAGAGATTTCGAGAAAGATGACGTCAACAATACTACAACAATTGGAATACACACACAACGTACGACTCTTACGAATTATGTAACCGAATTTGTTATACCTATCGCCTTTAACATAATTAACTTTAACATCTTGTTATGAAAACTAAATAAGCATTAGATATTAAATCACTAACTAAACTAAATAATCACTCCTACGCTAAAGAGCCTTATATATCTAACACCATTCAACTTCTGACTTCCGTGAGACATCCAAAGTCACGATGAAAGATTGTTAGCATATGGTTATGTTCTTTAGCAGTTCAGAAGCCTTGTTCTACTGTTACTAACTATCTGATGCTGTCCATCCCAGATACCGGAACTGCAGACTGGCTGGTAGAAAAGAAGTGAGAGAGATATGTTACATGCTTGAAAAAGATGTGCACAGCAAGAAGGTTCTTCAAAATGGAAATTGGGCCCATCTCTGACAGAAATACGACTATAAAAATCCTTAAAGCAGTTAATCGAATTTACTAGCAGAAGGACAACAGATCAGAAGAGCCCTCACCCAGTTTCCTTGCAAATTAGTGTTTGAAGGCAGTAATACATTGCAGCATCATTGCTTTGCCTAGGCAACATGATGGACTATTGATTGAACTTTCACCATAAGAGAAGAATATCAGCAAGAAAAGAACAGGCGAGTTATTAGGGCTGCCAAATATATATGAGATAGGCTTCAAAATTGATCCTCTGTGGGACGGAAATTTATTATGACACTAATTTCTAGATAAAGCCATCCCTCTCTGAAAGAAAATAGCATTTTTAATGGTGTAATTTGCTTCTGACATTTTGTTTCTGTGTAAAGCTGCACAATGTCTATCTGCCTCATCCATCAAGGGGAGCAAACCACAAATTTAAAATTATAAGCCTTGAAGCTCATCATTGAGCCATCAGGGGAAAACCTTATAAATTTTTGTTTGTTGTTGAACACAAAGCTACACAATGGTCAATCTGTGCTGTACCCATCAATCAAAATTTAGTTATCACTAAGCCACCTTTTAAATGAAATGAAAATTTAACTTTGTTTCATTAAAATATTATAAGCTGGTATTTCTTAACTTAAAGCTAGGTTTGAATTTAAACATTTTAATTAAATTTGTTTTATTTCATACAGATGAAATTGTGAGTTAAATGTTAATTTGGAATAGATAATTACACTTGCTTTCATTATGTAATACTGTTGACTTATGAGGATACCTTTGAGAGGATTGTTGTTGTTGTTATTAAGCGCAAAGCTAAACAAAGGGTGCCCAGCGCGGGTATCGAACCCCGGTTTATAGAGGTATAAATTTGCAGACATACCGCTATGCCACTGAGGGGCTTCTGAGAGGATGTTGATATTTATTTTTTTTCAACCGAATTTCACAAATCGGAGTTTAAAGAGGATTCAATACATTATATAAAAACGATTTTGAAAAAAGCGAATTAGCAAGTTACGTGAAAAACAGCAGATATAAAGCTGCAGTATCATAAATAGTGTGATGCCACTGGAAATTTATTGCTTTGAAGAAAGGTATCTAACAGCCTTGTCCTACACAAAATATCCATTCATTCAAATTATAGAGATATTTTCTGATCGGAAATTCAGAAATTCCAGGACTTAACAGAATTGGAAAACAAATGAATATGGATCAACTTGGGGCATCACAACCATCCAGAAATAGACCTACAACAAGTCATACCCCAGTCTTGATAAGAAAAATGCAGCATCTTGTAACAGATGAGAATCTATCAACACAAAGTTCAGTGGCAAAAACGGGTCAAATGCTTCAGACAACAGTATGTGACATAATTAAGAAGGATCTCTGTCCTTCTTGTACACAAGTTACTTCTACGACATATTTGTTCATCCGATGCAAACATCAAGCAATTAGAGAGAGAAAGAAAAACACACGAGTATTCATTCTATTCCAGTTACGTGGTCTATGAATTTCTATGCGATCTTACACTAGATTGATTATAAAAAGCTACAGGAAGAGACGTGTTATGAAACTGGTAGTCTTACGATGGAGCCTTTTGCAGTATGAATTACGCTGGAGAGCTATTATCAAGTAGAGAATGGCCAGACGTGGCGAAATGGACTGATTTTCTTCACGTGGATTAGAAAAATTGTTGAATTTATAATGATGTCTTCAAACGTTGATAATTATATTTTGGCCTGATTATCACGGATTTAATCTGAATTGGATTTTTGTTTACTTTCAGGTGAAATAGGGGGATCTATGGGTCTACTTCTGGGAGCTAGTATCATCACTGCTACAGATATTTTTCTGTTCTTCATGAAGAAAACATATCAGAAGTTCTGTGACATGGTTTTCAGTACAAAAAAGTGATAACTGTTACATTCACCCAATAACAGTCACATGTAATAGTGTAACACATTGTGCACTGTGTGTTTCTTATGTGACGTCTTCACATATAATATTGCATCAACCACCTCTAGGTTGTTAATTTTGAATAGACACTTCGAATCTTCTTTACAAAATGCTTTTAAATTGTATTAAAGGTAATTATACCAGTCAAAATTCCATGCAATTTTATCCAATAAAGTTATAACTTGTTGGTAGATTGAGTAGGTTTTGGTGAGAACTCACACACTTTGGAACACCTAGCGTGAAAATAAAGTATGGTATATATATTCATGATGTTAGAAAAACACGTAGGTTCAAGAAGTCTTGTTTGAAATGAATAAAAATCCTATAACCCGAGCGCTTTCGAAAGGAGGACCCTTCTTCTTCAGTTTGCCCCTGAAGAAGAAAGGTCCTCCTTTTGAAAGCGCTCGGGTTATAGGATTTTTATTTGCATTTTTATGATATATATATATATAGTATCCATATTCTTCAGCGGTAGGTCTTGTTGAGAACTTTACAGTTACTTTAAAACCTTAAACTTGTATAAAATATTATTTTCATGATATCTTCAAAAGCTCTTTTTTTAGGCTCAGGTGTCAAACAAAATATAGTTATGTTTGACAGCTAGGCCTGCCTGA
Organism: Limulus polyphemus; assembly: GCF_000517525.1. Lineage (NCBI taxonomy): Eukaryota > Metazoa > Arthropoda > Merostomata > Xiphosura > Limulidae > Limulus > Limulus polyphemus. The sequence continues at coordinate 320,186 of NW_013665818.1, read as the reverse complement.
AATGTAGTATTTTTTTTTTAAACATATGTTCCTATCTCTCTTAAAATAAAATTCGTCAATTGATCCAGTTCTCTATCAGTAGTTGGCAAAACGTGGTATCATCTTCAATAAAATAATAAATTATGGTTTAAGCTTAAAACTATTTTAATAGTTTTCATAAACTTGTGGGAAAAAACTCAATTATGACAATTTTCTGTTACATACTTTCAGTTTTAACCCATTTACTTCAGTGATTTCGTGTATTACCAGCTTAGCTTTCCTCTTCTTACAAGATTGTAAATACAATAATCTCTTTCAGTGTACAGAAAGAACAGTGCAGGAGATAAATAGCTACTTTTATTAAAGTATGTAACGCAACTTTACAAAAACCCCAATAAAATTGATGATTTTCTTGAGAACTTGACAAATGATGTAAAGAATTTATTACCTGGAGTAATAAGGTATAAGGTGTAATACAGTATAAGATAAATGTTCTATGAAAAAAGCTAGTGCAATAAAGTAAAGAAACTTATTCAAAGTTTCAATAAAGCCACAAGTTTTGAAAACAGAAACGTTATTTGAATGGCTTGATGTTGTAAGGTTTTAAATGTAATGCTAATAACTGTAACATGTATTTTTCTTATTATTTCTGTTGCATAAATATAAATACACGTTATTCTCACAATAAAACAAAACCAATTTCTTTTTAAAAAAACGTTTTATGTTTATTTCTCTAATTATTTGGTTTAAATGCTTTCACACCAAGAACAGGGTACAGTTACTGACTTCCTATAGTCTTGGTGGGGCTACTCAAATATCAATGATGTCATGGTACAGTTACTGACTTCCTATAGTCTTGGTGGGGCTACTCAAATATCAATGATGTCACGGTACAGTTACTGACTTCCTATAGTCTTGGTGGGGCTACTCAAATATCATTGATGTGAAACCATACAAATACTGCACAGTAGTGAGGACAATTTGAAATAAAAAACAGACATGTTTGTTAAATGATTCGTTATAAAACAGGTGTGTTTTTCAATAGCAACACACAACTTGTGTAAGAGCATTCACACTAAAGAACCTTGCCACTTTACTTGGGTATACACTTTATTAACAACACATTTTATACACACATGGTTTTAAATGTAATTAGGAATAGTTATTTAGGTTTGCTTTTGATTAACTCTGGTGTTCTCAGAAGTTTTCTCAAAGTAAAACTTAAGTTAATACAAACAGTACAATAAATAACTACATGATATGTCAAAAAGTTTTCTCATAATTGAATTTCCCTTTTACGTTTTCCTGCATCATTTTAAACACTAAGAACATAATTATCTCTGTAAGTAAACTAAAGGCACTCAACTTTTTTTTTTATTTCTAATATTGTAAAATAAATTTGGTTTTGTTTGATAATTTCAAGTAGTAATTTTGAAGTTTAAATTTATCTTGAATTAATTTGAAAATGTTCAGAATTTTTCAACAGGTGGCACCAGTTGCAATCTCAAAAAACTTAAAATAACTACAAGTCACCTACACAAAACGTGCCTTAAATATTTACAGGTGCATTTCTTTTAATTACAACTTCAAAAGTATAATATTATATTAAAGTTCTTGTTAATATGAATCAAAATATAAGATAATGGAATGGTTTATCTTACCAGACTAACAAATTATGATAAACAAAATTCACACAATTTTGATAAGAACTTAAAATATTTTTTCAGAACAAAAACTAGCTTTAAAATACAAACTAATCTGCATAAGTATTCTTGCACTTTGTTCAAAAACTTAAACAAATAAAAACAACAAACTTAAAAACTCTTCCAAGACCATATATATATCTATGTTAAAAGGATTTGTTGTTAGGAAAGGTAATCCTTAGATCAACAACCCACAGAAAAAGATCTAAATTCTTTCTGGAAAATAGAAGAAGACTGTTCTTTCAATCTAACTGTCAAAATAGCAGTGGAAGTTTATACTTCAATTTTTGAAGTACACATATAACCTTCATCACTGTGAAAAACAACAACAGAAAAAAAAAAACTTGTTCAAACAACATGTAACATGTATTAGAACAACAGGAGAGTCTGGTAATAAAGTTTTTAAAACTTTTTATACCTGAACTATGTTTTTGTTTAGAATATGTTTTCAGTTTATTTTTTCACAAATGCTATTAGGTTTCACAAGTATGTGAAATGCTTCTGCAAAATAACATATGATTGGTTATATATATATATATATGTGTGTGTGTGTGTGCATGTAAACACACATACACAGATAGGTAGTTTACAACATAACCAATGTAATATAGTAATGTGTAAGATTTTTTAACTTATATATTTAATTGATCTGTTCTGAAGCAAATGATACTGGAACACATGCTCAGCACTGTGCATCAAAATCAAAACAAATCAGGCATTACATTAGTTACATTCATTAGGAAGAATGTGGAGTCAGTCTTAACGAAAATAGTAATGTACATTTACTTTCAACCACAAGATGGTTTGATGTTACTGTAAAGAGACTTCAAGAATATGCAGATAATATTATGTTATGGTTCAAGAATGAAAAACTTTAATGACATGTTCTACAGTACACATGCATTCATGTGACCGTATGTTGGTTTAAAATGTAAGCTACAAACTGAACAATTCTAATAATGGAACATAACACTAACACCCGATTAGGCACTCAAATTACTGTATGTACCTTTGTAGAATGCCATTCAGGGAAAATAATGATCAAACATTTTCTGTAACTCTGACAGAACCTCTGGAGTTCGTAGATTCACATACAAATTAATACAAAAGTATTGAAAAGTATACAATACACTAAATCATGACCTTTGAAAAACATCACATAACTTATCCAAAAATGTGGAGGCATCTTCACTAACCAATAACATAATAGCTAATGCATTTATCTATAAGTATCTGCTAAATACAACAATAACTGTACAGTTGAGTCTAATCCTAGTGAAATTTATAACATAGATCCAGAAGTGTCTGCAGCCTATAAGCAACCTGAACCTCATGTCTTACAAATGGTTCTGTGTTACTGCTTTTCTCTGTTTCAAAATGTTATAAAATTTAATATTTCTAATTAATGAAAATTAAAACAGGCAATAATAATTAAAGTAGACATACAGTTTTAAAGATCATTATAAAGTAAAAGTCAGTAGAGTTGTAACGTAACAATATCATAATACACATGCAAATCAACAGTTCTAATTTGCAATGGAAGATTATTTTTTATGCACTTTTTATACGTTTGAGAAAAATAACTTCATTTTAGATCATCAGGAGGAGTAGGATTCAGTTTTTAAGTATTCAGAAGACAGTTTAAATATAGAAGAGAGGACTTGATATGATTCTCATTCATATAGTTTTTGGAATTAACAAAGTTACTTTTCCCACAAAATGGTATAAAACATGAAGACAGTCAATCAAGAAAACTTGTCCCAACCTCTCTGCAACCATTGAAATATTGATGTAAGCTACAGACACCTCTGGCATGATACAACATGAGCCAGAAGTGTGGTCTTGAGCATGAAGTGGCAAGAGGCATATGAGTTAGCTCAACAGGCTGTCCTGTTAGAGTAATAATGTTAACAAAGCACAAGTTTGGGATACTACAACACAAATAATTTTTTGCATGGAGTAAAAACTATAGCAAACCCGATACCCTGGAATGAAATGATATGGTAAAATGATAGTTTATTCCACTAACTTTCACTAAACACTTTTCTCTTTTCAGAGAAGGGGGAGAGGGGTTTGGCTACTAGCCAGTTCAAGTTTTTGCACCAGCATAACTGGTAATGTTAGAATTTGTCCATGAGACCCACCACTACACATTTAGCTGTTCACCATTAATGAAGTCAAAGGTGGCTAATTAGCATAGTGGTCAAATGAGCCAAGGTACTCTAGTGCTGCCCTGTAGCAGAACTGGTACTGATCCTGTGTGAAGAGAAAACAAAAAAATATGCTCTAGGAAACTTTAAAAGTACCATACAATTTAATCACACAGATGGACGGAACCTTTCTAAGTACAATTATAGGTAAAACAAATTAACTTCAGACATCAACAGAAAAGTATAAACCATGTGAATTTTTTAAATAAATGAAACAAAGCCATTGAATCTAACTATTTTAAATTATTTAGTTTGTCATTTACCAGAAGTAAAAAAAAAGACAAATCCGAGTGCATTAACAAATCCATTTCACAACATTATAATTATGTATTAAAGACATAAAGCCAACATTTAATAGTACACAATAAATATTTAAAAATGAGACTGTCCTCAGTCTCAAATTACAATAAAAGATTGTTTTACTAAATAAAATACTGTATAAAGATAAAAGAAATACTGTGGGACTGAAAACAGTCTTATACACTCTATGGACTGTTTTCAGTCCCACAGTATTTCTTTTATCTTTATACAGTAT
>NW_013665818.1:308164-315508 GCF_000517525.1 Limulus polyphemus | reverse complement strand
ACACTCATCTCTGTATTTATGTTTTGTTTTTATTATGAAACAATCCAACAATAAATTTTACTTCAATAAAACATCACAGTCAAAATGAATTGTTATAAATATATAAAAAAATAAGCATCCCACAGTATTTCTTTTATCTTTATACAGTAGATTGTTTAGTAAAACAATCTTTTATTGTAATTTGAGACTGAGGACAGTCTCATTTTTAAATATTTATTGTGTACTATTAAATGTTGGCTTTATTTCTTTAATACATTTGTGTGGAAACTTATCTATATATAAGTATTTTCCTAATCTTAACAATACAATTATAACTCTTGTTCTAGCAAGTTACTAAAGCTATTGCCAATTATTCTTATCAACTCATTAAAACACTATGAATCGTTTCATCTTTCTCACCTCCATCTGAACCATTCCTGGTCGCTGCGTTCTCAAAGTCCGGACCGTTTGGAAAAGGTCCACAACTCCTTCGTACTGCATCTTCTCCAGGACAATACTGAGAGTAATAAATACTCCAGTGCGGCCTACTCCCAAACTATAATAAAAACAACATTTAACAGAAAACAACTGCTTACTAGTTTCCAGTCAGTTTACCAACTTGTGTACAGTAGGAAACATTTACAGTAGGTTTCAAAACTTCCTCAAATAAAAAACACACGGTTGGTTCATTCATATATATCAATCCTTTTAGTTCCTTTGCATAAAAACACCTAGTTCTTCCATTAAACTAACTGTGACAACTCCAATGCATAAAGAGCACAAGTGATTCATATTTTCACTGTTTAAACCACAGACTATGAATAAGCTTTAAAAGATTTGTTTAATGTAATTGCTTTTAACAAATACTATAGCGTTTATACTCTTTTAATTTACATGTATGACTGCACAAGGTATATTTTGCCTACTTATACATTCCTAGAAAATTTTGTAAGTGTTCAAAAACGAAAGATTATTTCAGAAGTATGTAAATACTTAAGAGGATTTTTGCCAAAGCAAATTCACAATGTGTTTGAGAATACTTGAATGTACGATAAATCTAACTTACACTTTCTTTCAAAACTATGTTAATGTTCAATAACACTACAGCTTATTTCAGAAATGGATATTGAAATAAAGTATGTTTTACTGTTAAAACTACATCTTGAGTGCATTTGACGTATTAATTCTTTGCAAAATGCACCAAAACTTAAACCATTTACAGAACCCAATTTCTCTTACCTGCAGTGAACAGTGATGGGACCTTCTTGACCGAACTGTTCTTTTGTCTTGTGTACTTGTCCAATGAATTCAATAAATCCTTCTCCTGATTTAGGCACACCCTGTTCTGGCCAATCAGTGAAATGAAACTGTCGGATTGTCCTAGACTGACCGTCCTAAAGTTTGATAAATATTTTAATATGGTAATTTTAAATTATCATATATTAAGGGATGTGCATTGGAAGGATTATGTGTATAGTATATTTTCTACTTGAATGACAGGTTAACAAAGCTTAAAGATTAATACATCTACTGTCAATCATAACTTGGTTTTTAAGATAAATTATACACAGTCAAAAATGTAAGTGGAATCAAAATAAACATTTTTTCCAATTAACCTTTGAATATTCATTATGACTGAAGCTAGTGAGTGATTAAAGTGCAAACCAAGTACCTGAATAAGAGTCTTTGCTTAACTGTTGAGATATACATGTAAGTAATAGCAAGCCAAATTACTTACTCGAGCATCTGTGACTTTAAACTCTCTTAAGATGTACTGTGGCATGTTATATTCTGTAATGGGGTCGACCACATAATATAAATACCGTTGGGAATGCTCACTAGGCCAGTACTGATGACACTTTTCCTGTAAAAAAAGAACAACAGAAAAAAAGGGGTATTTCAACAATAACTAAGCATAAGTTACTTGACCTTTGCAATAATAAGAGATTTGTTGAGCTAGTGTGGGAGAGGTGTAGTAAGTTGCTGCAGGTGGAATAAAAGAAACAAGACATTCTGTGAACACAGACAAAAATAAACACCTTATCAATGAAGAATAGGAATGAAGTTCAAAGTGACTGATTGTCTTAGTGGGAGGCTATTGCATTGTGTTATCTTAAGATAAAGAATAAATTATACTGTATTTAAAGAAAGAAAATGACATAAAATTACTTCAAAACAAACTGATCAACGGGATAAATATTAAAGATTAAGATGAGGTTAAGACTTCACCAGAAAGTCCTCTTTTAATTCTGATATGAATCAAGTTGAAAATGCCAAAATTGCTCTCACATTCCACATTTTCTGTGTAAATGACCAACCAGAAAACTGGATTACAATCAAGCCCCCAGAAGTATCTTTTATCTATGCAACAATAACAGAGCAGTCCTAAGTGCATAGTAATTTAGGACAAAATGCAATTGTCCCATGAAATAGTAAATAACTGAATAATGATACAGTAAGTAACACCTAGGGTTGAACTGACACAAGACTTATATTTAGCACGTTCCTAATTAGAACTTTATTAAAAACATTAATATATTGCAAAAAAAGAAAAACAATTTATACAAAGTGTCAGTGGCATTCAACATTTAAACAACAAACACTGATAATTTCTTCAAGAGAAACCATTTTGAAAGTGATAAAAAAAAATTGGTTATATCTATTCAATACTAAAGAAGATGCAATAAGCATTGTCCTTTAAAACTTACTTCTGTATTCCACAAACTGATTTACATTTTATACTGTTTTAATAGTGCAGAAATACAATTATTGCAACAAAGAGTGCTATACTGAGAACAATTTCTTTGCAATATTAGCATTGTCACTTAACAGTAACACAATGTAAGTTTTCTTTACCTCATTCTGAACAATGTAGCTGCAGAAAAGAGTTAACTACATGTCAGTTGAGGTGTTCTCTAAACTAATACTCATACAATTGAGTAATCCTCTTCTGTAGTACCAGTAGTATGTCTAACTATTAACACTGATAATATCCCTAGCACTGTCATATGCCTGTTCATTTACACTCATCTCTGTATTTATGTTTTGTTTTTATTATGAAACAATCCAACAATAAATTTTACTTCAATAAAACATCACAGTCAAAATGAATTGTTATAAATATAATAAAAAAATAAGCATCTCGAGCCATGGCTGACCAGCAGCCTTAAGCAAACCAGCCACAGTGTGTTTTCCATTTTATTTAACTTTTTTTTATAATATTTGTTTTGCATACTCCTATGTCTGTGGGTTTTGGAATCAATGTACTATATCATACCAACAACAAACAGTATTTACAACTGTTCTCCTTCACATCAGCCTTGCACTAAACTATAAGGAATGTGAGAATTGATGTCATCAGTGCTGAATAGTTTTGTCATTCAACTTTTTTATTTGGGATAGAATCCACTTTTCTCTTATTAACCACTAGTTTTATAAAACTTTATGGTAATTCAAATGGTTTGTACATAAGAAATGTATATGATATAAACCATAGATAATACCTCTGTGGCCTGATTAACAGGAAAGGAACCTACATTTGTATTATGAAGTTCTCTTGCTTCAGAATATGTGATGAGAGGTATGATGTTAAAGGTTCAAAAAACACAAAAGTTCTGATAAAATGCAGGATATCTGTTTTAGTAACTTATAGTATCAATAAAATCATGCAAGGTGGTAACAAAGACCACCAGTAGTTAAAAACAACTGACTATATAATGCATGGTTTTTTCAGTCGTGAATTATGAAATATCATTGATAATATAAATGTATATCTCAATGTGTATTTAATGTAAATATTAAATACAGATAAGCTTATAATTCTTAAAAACTCAAAAACTTTACCCGACCAACTTCTTTCAGTTTAGTCAGCATAACAACAATGTTAGAATTGTGTTCCCACAACATCCTCCAGAAGTCTTCAGTTGTTTCTGGCAGTGGACCTTGAGTAGCTATGTAAGCATTTCTGTACTTGTAGCCCTGAAAAGGACAAGGAAAACAGAATAAAATGTGTAAGAACACTCTGACATATAGGAAAATGGGAATTAACACAGTGAACAAAATATTTCAATAAAGAAAACATACACTTGAATGTTGCACATTTTTTATCATAAGCTTCCTAATATGTTTACATAATTCTTAGTTAATTTCTTATTGCATTACTTAAAAATTTCAGATTTATAAATATGTAATTTGGTAAAACTTTATTAAAAAGCTTTTGCTGCAGAGCCTCACAAAGATGTGAAGATTGATGTACGAAACAACTAAACTACAATTTTAAGGGTGAAGTAGAATAGAAACTTAGCATGCATCTAGGTTTACTATATTAGAAAATTTCCACATAGAAATACATTTTACCTCATAAGATATTTTTCTCTTTATCACATTTATTATTACATATAAATTATAGAATCAACCAAAATATAATGTATGGTTTTCATACAATTATAAAAAAAGCATCAACTTTAGTTCTAAAACATCAAAAATAAACAGTCACTGTTTTAATTTTTAGTAAGTAAAAAAAATGTTTATGTAGAATTTAATGTGCTCATTCTTCTTGGTATTCTAAATTTTTTCTTTTTACAAGAAAACCAACTTAGATTTTGTACAAAGCTCTTGATGAACTGATGAAATAAACATGATTATGTCAATGAATATTGTGATAAGAAGATGTAACATACAAACTGTATCAGCATAGCTGATAAAATAAAATACTTGCATCAGTAAAGCTTGCATTAATGTAATCTGATCCATCTACCCCACGGATAGGCTGGAGACAAACCCGGGAAGATTCGTCTTAAGGGCACATGAAAGAACAATTCAGTCAGTTAAAATATTGGACAACAAATTATTAGTTTTTTTAAAAGACATAAATCTAGTTAATACTTATAGGTTTTAAACTACCTTGTAACTATAAGGACTTACATTGGGTATATACTTGCATAATCTTTAATGAATTACCAGTTGTACTTATACTTTACTGTGACTTCCTCAACCAAAGTGGATGGCTCAAAGTTTATTATATCAAAGGAAATGCATTTCTTTAAATGAAGTTCTGATTTCTAATTACAATGAAAAAATCTAAAAAAAAAATAGAAGTAGATTATTCAAATACATTTATAAAACTTACATACTAAAAGATAAAGTTATATATATATATATATATATTGTTGGTCAACTTAATTCTGGAAACTAGTTCAACTTCAAGACGTATGTGCACTGATTTTTTTTTCTATTATATAAGAAAAGTTATATGCAAAATGCTCCTTTTAAAGAAATGTAAAAAGACTTATTTCAGTATAAAAGTAACATACCTGAAACCAAAACATTTTATCTTTTTAAATTTAGTTTTTCTGTTTTTTACAAAACTAAATTTATATGTCACGTACATTTTCAAAAATAGTCTTTTAAAATACTGCTTGCAGTAACCTAAATCTTGTAAGTCTGCAGCAATAAAAGACAGGTTGATTCTGCATTCTAATTTCTTACAACATTAGTTGTATTCTTACAACGAAAATTTTAATTTTAAAATGTCCCACTATAACTATTGGCTTTATTACACACAAATCATACAAATTAAACTCAAAAATAAGTTGTCTAAAATCTCATTTTTTTAAGTTAACTGAAATAAAGCAGAGAGAAAGTGAAAACCTGCATTATACAGACATAATATTGAGTAGTTTTCTATCTACGATCACATTTAGTAGACTTGAAATATGTTTTATCAATGCCCTGAAGAGTTGATTAAATAAAATGTGAGGGAATAAAGTTTTGTTTACACAACATTTAAAAGGGCATGATCTTCATTTAATATGTCAAAACCATTGCAGTTTGCAACAAAAAAATTGTAAGATTTTTTAAAATATGGGAAAGGTCCTACTCACAAGGCAAGATATTCATCAACCTATTTTTGAATTTGTTAACTGGAAGATTGGCACTAATAAACTTGGCAGAGGCACTCTTTATACTAGCCAGTCTCTGAAAAATAGAAATATATTAATTTACTTAAGTTAATTAAATTTAGTTAATAAGAAATAACTATAAATTTTAATTTAAATAGAAATTTCTAAGAGACTTTTTAACTTTTCTTCAAAAATTAGGGGAAAGTGCCCATTAATAAAGAGGTTGGTAAACTCCAATTCAAAGTTATGATTTTCCCATACTGAAAATGTATTTCTGATAGGTACTTACCTCCTCTCGCATAAATAGCTATATTCTCGTTTAGTGCTGCCCTCTATACACAAAAGTTTTTTTCGCATACCACAAGCCTTGAGCTCCCATGTAGCCCAATGTGGTTCAGCTGCTGCGTCTTGCATGCAAATGGTCATGTGACAACCCTCTACCAATAGGAGTGTGATGCACCCTCTATTCAATTCTATCAAACTATCACTTCAAGTATTGGCAGAAAATGGAAGCACCAATTTTCAGTGGGGAGGAAGAGTAGGAAGTGTGAAAGGAGGTAAGTACCTATTGGAAATGAATTTTTAGTGTTGGAAATTTATAATTTATGATACGGTACATTACCTCCTCTCACATAAATAGCTAGAATCCCGCATTGAATAGGTGGAGGGACCAGTGCGAGAGAAAGAAAGAAGCATGCTTCAAAAGCATCTGAAGGACATCCTAAAAGAGTAGATTCTCGCAGTACAGGATCATACATGGGAGATTGCACCACTTCTGTACCAGGTATGCTCTTTGCCCAGTATTGAAAGAGGTGTTGCAGACATGGGCAGAAATTGGGAGGAACAAATCCAAAATGGAGAGAACAATGAATGGATAGGGATCTGAACCATACAATATTGGAATCTCAATCCCATAGAGTATATCAATGTGGGTGAGAGTAAAAGGATGTGCCTCTAGGTGTAGAGTGGCTAGGGCACAATGGACCATACACGGCAAGTCAACTGCATCCAAAACTCAGCAACCTGGAACCGACATCTACACAGGGGTAGGACTGGAATCACACTGTCAGTAAGTCAATTACAATCCAAAACCCAGCCACTGGAAACCAACATTCATGTGGGGGTAGGAAAGAGGATCATATCTTCTTCACTTCAAGTTCAGCAGACAGAAGAGAATCTTGTATCTCCCAATCAGGAGGAAGCCTCCATGATCCACCACCCCTGCAGCTTGGAACTGGAAAGAGGTAAGGACTCCCATACTCCACTGGAAGAAAGAGGGGGAGAAAATGTGGTGGAGAGTCTGGAGGAATGTCAACACCAGAGACAGTGTAATAGGTGACTACAAAAACCCTATTTTCAAAAGCAGACCATACCTGATTATGCAATCGAAGGTATGACATGGATGGGCAGCTGTCCCCTTCTGTTTTATCCATGAAGTCTATGGGTGAGTACGGTCCGAAATGGG